>NW_022196414.1:0-295000 GCF_008641045.1 Pistacia vera
TCGGGGTTACTTAATGTACTGTCACTGAACTTGCAAACTCTAGGCCAAAGAAATTATCCATAGAGTTGTGGAACCTTTTTTTGCTTAATGGGATATGTGCATTTTGTTCGTTGTGAAGTGGTTACATTTATAGAATTTGGAATTTGCTTTGAGACAAATTTATTGATTCAATAATTATTGATGCTCTTCTCCAGTCTATAAGAAGTGATAAGTGTACAAATGTTTTAGTATTTTTATTTTCTTTTGTGGATTTTTGCTTATTAATTGGTGATATTTCTTGTTTATGTGCTTAGTGGGCATAAGCAAAAAACGAGTGATTTCATCTTTAATGTAATATTTGGGGTTTGCACTATTTTGGTTTAGGTTATTCTTTGAGAAATATGGTTTTGAATTGAGTTGCCACCTTTGGATGTAACAAATTTAGTACTTATGACCCTGTTGCTTGCTGGTAGTAGTGTTACTTGCCTAATTGTATTTAAGGATGAGTTATGAAATAACCACTGCTATGATTATGAAAATTATTGTTGCTTGCTTGTGTTGGATGCATCATTATTGTTATGAATGTTGGGCAATCCTTTGTTATGCTATTTGTTTTAGGTTAACTTGTATTATTTGATTTTCTGGTGATATGCATTTTTTTATGGATTGGCCATGTTTTTTCTGTTCTTTTGGCAAAATTTTGACACACTTTTAGCTGCAGTCTTCTCTCA
Source organism: Pistacia vera (assembly GCF_008641045.1). NCBI lineage: Eukaryota > Viridiplantae > Streptophyta > Magnoliopsida > Sapindales > Anacardiaceae > Pistacia > Pistacia vera. The sequence continues at coordinate 711 of NW_022196414.1, forward strand.
ATGGATCGGCTTCTAATATTCCAGACGGTACTGGGCGATCATTTGCCACATCTTTCTCTGCACAGTCTGGTGCGGCTTCCCCTGTTTTCCATCACACTGGTGGGTGATTTTTGCTGCAGCTGCACTCATTTGTGTTCTTTAATTTTTATATAATGGTATCTTTTCCTTTTGCAGGAACTATTCAGGGGCTTCATAACATTCATGGGAGCTTTAATGTTCCCAATATGCCGGGCACACTTACTTCAAGAAACTCAACAATGAATAACGTTCCATCTGGTGGGGTTCAACAACCTAGTGGAAGCCTTTCTAGTGGAAGATTTGCATCAAATAATCTTCCTGTTGCTCTATCCCAGGTACTTGTGATATGGCCATGCATGGAATTTTCTCTGTTTGTTCTCTTTCTATACATGTGTTATGTCTGCATGCGTTGTAGTTCTGTATAATGTCCTTACTTTTCAATTGATTTGCAGTTATCTCATGGAAGCTCTCATGGACATTCAGGAGTCACAAACAGAGGGGGTATGAGTGTTGTTGGGAACCCTGGATTTAGTAGTAACACAAATGGAGTTGGCGGTTCTATTCCTGGGATTCTCCCAACCTCTGCGGCAATTGGTAACCGGAATGCTGTTCCAGGATTGGGAGTATCCCCAATTTTGGGAAATACAGGTCCTCGGATTACAAGTTCAATGGGAAACATGGTTGGTGGGGGTAACATCGGAAGGAGCATAAGCTCTGGTGGAGGATTATCTGTCCCTGGTCTTGCATCTCGTTTAAATCTATCTGCAAATAGTGGATCTGGAAATCTGAGTGTGCAAGGACAAAATAGGTTGATGAGTGGTGTGCTTCCACAAGGTATCTTACCCTGAAATGGCAGTATATTTTTTTTTTGGGACTAGGGAAGTTGTCACTGATCCTCCTGATTATGTATTAGCTTTAAAGTTGACCTATTCTCTTATAATTATGTATTGTCTATTACTACACACACACAGATATTATTCACATTCTGTTATGGACTTATTGCCACATTCTTGCAATGCACAAAGCCGAAATTCTCCCTCAGGCGGAGACACTTCTAACGACCAAAAAGCAACCCAAATTGAACCTTTTGGCCAAGAGCCACTGCCCTCTGTTTGCTAGAATAGAAAACCAACTCAAACCAAGAGACACTGCAACTATGAGGAGTTACCAGCATCTTTGCTTAAAATATCTTTATCCTTTTGCTCTTAAGACAGTGGCTTACAAGACTCAAGAAACGCAAAATTTGACTGGTAGCAAGCAATAAAAAACAAAATAACTGCATTAAGCAAGTCACACAAAGAACTGCATCAGGAGAAAAGTGCACTTTAATGTAGTTGATATGCTGCATAAATTAATGAATGGAAACAAGCTAATTGACAAATCTAAGATACAAAATCCTTATCCATTTTGTAAAACTTGCTAGACACCCCAACAATGCTGAAATGAGAACGCGCACAACTTCCCAATCCATACTGTTGACTTATACACCTATCTGAAGGATGATAAGCTACGGCCACAACCTCCTTTCATTTGTCCAGTGAAATCAACAAGCCACATTATCATATCCTCCCGTCATTAAAACAAAAAATGCAAGGTATTGAAGCAAATCTAAAGTCTCACTCTATGAAACAAAATAAAGAAAAACACATCTATTAGATGTAGAAAGTATCGGTTGAAGAGGACAAACCAAAGAGGTAATTGTGAGAGGAGCTAAACCATGGAGAATACAATCTCCAACAAATCACCTGCCCTCAGACTTAACAAGCTGCGAAAACACCCTACTCATTGAAACTCCTGAGAGATCATCGCAATTGACACATCAGAATGTGCAGCAGAAACACTAGCATCAACCTGGCTGAAATTGTTAATCTGAGGGGAGAGCTCGCCGATCAATTAGTACTGTTTTCTTCAGGATACACCTTGAACAACTGCCTCCTGAGTTGAAGAGCATATTCTGATTCCACAAGACATCTCCCATTGAGGATGGTCTGTCAATACCAAAGTCAGCCAAGCATTTCTCAGCAGTTTTCTCCAAACTTCCTAAGAGAATCTGGTCTAATTTTTCCTGCAAGAGTAGAATCTATGATTTGCTCCAGCTGCCCCTTCTTCTGCCATTTCATAGCCATTCAGCTAAATTCACCATTTCCCTTGGAAGGTTGGATCATAACAGGTCTTGCACATAGGACTTCAACAAAAACCACCCCAAATGAATAAACATCAGACTTTTCCGTCAGTGTTGCCTTCTGAAATATTCTGGATCAAGGTAACCAAAACTTCCTTTCACTGCAGTACTCACATGGTTTGATCAATTTCAGGTCCTGTCTTTGAAAGACCAAAATCAGCAACTTTTGCCATGAGTTCTCATCAAGCAAGATATTCGCAGACTTTACTCACGATGAATAACTGCTTTCGCGTAGCCTGTGTGAAGGTAATGAGTCCTCTAGCAGATCCAATGCACACCTCAAGTCTCTGCTTCCAACTCAAGCTGGGAAGACCTAAGCCATAGAGATGACCCTGAGGGTCCCATTCTCCATTATTCGTAAATCAAGATCATCTCATTCTTTCATCGCAGTACCCAATCAGTGAAACCAGATGGCGGTGCCGGAACTGAGAAAGCATCTCAATCTCGTTTGGAACTTGCAAGTCCCTGTGGGACGGGGATTTCCTCTCTTAACCGCCCACTTTTGTACCATCATTTAGAACTCCCTTGTATACCTTTCCAAAACCACCAATCCAATAACCCACACTTTCATCGAAGTTGTTAGTGGCTTCTTGAACTGCCACAAAAGGAAAGCGATACCCAGTTAGAATTAACACTAGCAGTTGTTCCATTAGAGTATTTACTTCCCATGGTGTGAGAATTTCCTCCATTGATATATAAAGGAATCCATGTCTTTGAGTGTCCCTGCTGTCCCATTCTGCTTCTTTTCCGGCACCACATAAAGAGAACTCCAGCCAACACCACCAAAATAACACCCCACAATCACTCCCACTATCACGCCAACATTCTTCTGAGCTTGAACTGGTGATGTCAGGGCCAGCCCACTGAGGTGCTGACTGAATTATTCATCTTCATTATCTCCAGACCATTTAGAATGGCATTGGGGTAGTGTTTGCAGGTTAGAAGGACCAATACTTACACGAAGCTTATGCTAACAGTCTTTAGTGTAACATAATATATAATATGCAGCGGCTAAAACATTAACTAAATAAGTACTCAGATCAAGATCCTTAACAGCCATCCAGGAATCATAAAAACATTGAAGTACAGCTCGTTAAGACTGCACTTCAACATCACAAAGTGAAACGCAACAAGGTACTGAAATCCTGGGTCCACATTGAACTCCCAGGTCACATTGAAATTGCTGTCAGGATCACTATCCGAGTTCATACAGGTGGCAGTACCATAGACAGAGTCTGGAGCAATTTGACGAGTAGCCCCGCCTGAAACATACTTGACAGCAGAAATCTTAGATAAACTTTGCAACATTTGCTTGAAGAAGGAAACTTTGATCAGGAACCCAGTCCGCCCAAGGGTATCATTCAGAGGGGTAACTGTCGGTCCACCATGTTTACTCTATAAACTGTCTCCAACGCCTGCCACATCAGGCCTTGGAATTTCTCTGGGGCTAATGAGGATAGCATCATCAGTAAGAGCTGGTCAGGAACTGAAACAACTTCAATGGCATTTATGAATGCGAATGAATTGTTTGATGGATGAAAGTGGATAACAAGGTTATCAGTGGTTACATTACCGAAAACTCTTTAACTACTTTAGAGTTTGTGTGAAATTGCTAAGGGGCCTACTTTTGGCTGGAAACTGAAAAAGTAGCTTGCTCATAATGAAATTCCCGAATCAAATGGATTGAAGTAAAGCGAATCCAGTGCCTACCAGTTTTGGCTAAAGAAAGGTGTACTTCGAGGATCCAGTAAAATTCTAGCGTTTGATACAGCGACGAATCATTGGAGGAGGTCACAGGTTTTGAAGTTTGAGGTAATATCTTGTGGAGAGAAGAAAGCAATTTATCAGCAATTATCAGCCATGAACACACGACCATCCACTGTAGTATTGGTGAGTGATCCACGTCTAGGGTATTGTCTTTGGGAGTAGATTGACAACAACCAAAACATGCTAAAACAAGACTGACACAACCCAGATTAACAAATGAAACCTCTACAACCATCATAAGAAGTCTTGAAATTGATTAAGCAATAAAAGCTTGGTCGTCTTAGAGCTTACAATGAAACGAATCTAGGTTGCAATACAGAAATAAAAATACAAAAACTTATTGCTGTAATTTAAAACACAACTGGAATCAAGAACCCATGAGAGATACGAATAAAGAAGAGAAAAGAGTGTCACCTTGAAGATCATTCAAGCTCCAACAGAGAGAAAGAGGGCTTAGATTTGTGAATTCACAAGTAAACAGCAAACTCTGAGGACCCTTTGGAGTATTGAGAACGTTAACTACATAACAGGAAAATAGAAAACAAAATAGTGGAAACAATCTAGCCAAGTGCAAGGGTTGAGGCTTGGTGACGAATCCAGATATTGACAGATTCCAAGAATTAAAAAAAAAAAAAAAAAAAAAAAAAAAAAACAAGGAAATGAATGGAAAACAGAGTCAAAAGCAAGTGGAACAAGATTGAAAATAGGAAACCAGCTAAGTTTTTATTATAAAAGAGTTGAATCTTGTCTTGAAAACCAAATTTGATAATAGTCTTGAAGTGAAATTAAAACGAAGATCAAAAAACACAGTAAATAAATCAAAATTTATGAAAGGTTGTTTTTTTTCTTTTTTTGTCTGTTTTAATGGTGGTAGTAACAGACGCATATATTAACTCCACTACAGAGCTTAGTTGGGTTAATTTATTAATGGATTGGATGTTGTCTGAATTCATAGAAAGAAGATATGGTTGGGTAATTATATTATTATGGAATGGACGTCCATCATCAATCAATGCGCTCAATATTATTTGATATTTTTTTTTTAACTTTAAAGTCACGATTATTATACATTTAATAATTTTAAATTTAACAAATTATAATTATGAAATTTAAGATTATCTATTATATAGATTAAAAATAATAATAATAATACTGTTGAATTCATTATTTGATTAAAGGTTTTTATCGAAAAAAGTGATATTTAAGTTACGTTAAAAGTGCGTCTATATGTGTGTAAAAAACGTTGTAAATATAGATTCTCATTCTATTCTCACATCTTCACCAACCTTTTTTCTTTTGGATGTTTCATGTTTTTACCTTAATTGGAAGATAAAAACTATAATTTAATTCACATGTTAACTCTTTTCTTTTAGAATTTTAGCTATTGTTTTGGGTCAGTGTCCGACTCCATTTGAATGTGAATTTAGTAGTGGTATTGGATTTGACCTAATGTTTAATGGGGCATAATACCAGGCACAATTGAGGACCTTTGTAGTAAGGAATTTATCACCACGTATCATCTAATTTCTTCAACATTCAATATGTTTGATTTTCTCACTTCAAAGTTTTCTATCTTATTGGATTTGATATAGATTATCAACTGTGTTGGTTTGGAGGAATTTGTCAACTGAATTGTTTTATTATAATCTAAAAGAAGAGAAATGGGTTTAAATTAAATGAATGATTGGACTCTTTAGATATTAAATATAAGAAAGAAGACAAACCAGAGTCATATCAGCTACATCTTTCACGGTTTCACACGCTGAAAGAAGAAAAAATATATTATATGTTTGAAAATTTAATTGAACACCAATTCGATAATAGCTGCAAAATGCAAGACTAAAGACATGATGGTTGGCCCATGAACTTCGAACTTTCGGGCAAGCGTCTCTGTCAAGACTGTCACTTCAATTGGGCTTTAAATTATATGCAAAATTTTCGCTTTCAATGGCGAAAAGAAGAAAGTAAAAGATACAAAAAACAAAACAAAAGGCAAACGCGTTGAGTGGGAGTTGGCAGTCGGTGTCTGATTCAGCAAAAGTTTATGCGTATGTTGAAATGAAATAAACCCATTTCTGAGGTTGGCAATTGGAAGCTTGACTTAATTATTTTCATAAATTCATCAACAAAACTAATCTCTCAATACAATATTATAGCCGTGTTTAAAGGAGACGAATTTACAACAAAGCTGAACAAGTCGTGTGTGGGACATTGCAATTCGTCAAGGTGTAAACAACTTTTTCTCACTAGGTTGCCTTAATGACTTTTCCCACCCAAAAAGTTTAAAATGCTAATTTACTATCCCTAACTTATATTCTGATCCAATGTCGTTTGATTTAACATCTGTTACGACTAATTCCACCACTATTTTTCTTTCGATCATTACTATTAAAATCCCTCAACGTTTGCTTCTATCGACCTCGTCGAATAGAGCGATTGTGCAACACGTAGCTGCACTACCAAATCAGATTTCGTCAATCTTGACCACTAAATCCAAATACATACCAAAAGAACGTCATGAAATCCCCTCTCAAAGCTCACTAGTCTAGACGAGTTGATTCTTGTTGTCAGTAATTGGAAGTGTCTTCTGGATAGTAAATAAAATATAAAATTTGGGTAGTAAATGGGTATTTTGAAACTTTTTGGATGGAAAGTATTAAGGCAAACTTGCGTGGGAAAAGGTGGTTTAGTATTCATCAAATATAAACCTCTCTATGTACCCAAGCAACACTTTTTTCACACTTTCTTTATCGAATAATTCATAAATATTAATTATAATGGTAAATTTGAATTTGTAACGTGAATAATATTATAATATATAAAGATAAATAGTTTTATTAATTAAATAAAAATGGAAAGTATGATAATACAAAGATAAGTTATTTTCCCCATAGATACTAAATTTAATTAAAAACTAAAAAAATTAACTAATTAATTTAAATATATAATTAGTACATATAAAAATATAAAATGAAATAATTAAATTAAAAAATCAATAAATAAAAATAATAAATAATAAATATAATAAATTATAAAAAAAGAATAAATCTAAATTTATACTAAAATAAATAAATATAAAAATTAATATACATTATAATTATAATATAAATAATAGTTACTATAAAAAATTAATATAATGTAAAAATAATAATAAAGAAAAAAAATAAATAATTATAAATAAATTATAATTAATAATATTTATTATTTGATAAAATATATATTAAATAATTTAATATTATAATTAATAAATTAATACTATAAAAAAAAATATAAATATAACTAAAAATAAATAAATAATAATAAAATTAAACTAAATAAATATATAAAAATATATAAATAATATCTATAAATTAATAATTATAAAATTAATTAAAAAAAAACATCTTATATAATAAAATATTAATAAATTAAATAAAATAAATAATAAAATTAAAAAAATTTATTCTGTTGCTTAATAATATAGAAAATATTTATTAAAAAAAATAAATTCCCAACATACCATACTTAATAAATTAAATAAATTAAAAATAAATAATAATTATACTAAAAATTATAAATATAATAAATTATTTGCGTTTGGTTTTTGATGTTTTGTGGTCTTGTTTTGCTTAATAAAAATAATATCTATAAATAAATAATTATATAAAAAAAAATAAATATATATAATAAAAATAAAAAATAAAAATATAGATAAAACTAAAATAAAATGAAAAATAATAAATAATAAATTATAAAAATTAAATTAATAAATAAATAAATAATATAATAAAAATAAATAAATAATTAAAAAAATTAATAAAAATAAAATAATAAAAATAATAAAAAAATTATATATTATATAAATAAATTAAATAAAAAATTAAGATATAAAAATAAAATAAATAAAAAAGAAAATTAAAAATAATAATAATAATAAAAATACTATATAGTTATTTATAAAAAATCTTATAATAATAAATAAAAATAAATTAAAAAATAATTAATAATAATAATAAAATTTTTAATAATCTATAAAATAATTAATAAAAAAAATAAATAAATAAATTATTAATTATCTATCTGTTTTTTGTTTTATGTATATTTGTTTGATTTTTCTTCTGGGTTCAAGTTTTTGGAGATTTGTCAACCTGGAAAGTTAAATGTAATTATAAAATAAATAGTTTCATGAATTATCAAAATGGAAATTAGGATTAGCACGAAGAAATAAGGTGGATGTTGGCCCCAAGAGACTGTTTTAGCGTGTGTATAAAAACGTTTATCAGGAGTTTTATGGTCACTGAGTTAAAGCCGGTCATCACAGCTGTCAGGGCCTACTTAAGAAAGTGTTTATTCCATTAACATATGGACAGGACAACATTAGAATCCCCGGTTACTTATTTTTTAACATAAATTTAAAGCTTTATACGTAAGAACAAAACAAGCAGAAATGATATGGATTGATGCACAAATAATTGTGGATTTTTTTTAAAGAGTGGTTGGTTTTTAAAATGATGTCATATGTAAGACAGAAATAAAATAATGACAAAACAAATTGAAGTGAGGCAGAAAATGGAAAACTGGGAAATTAAAAAGGAGTGTGACTGCCATTGAAGGGATCGCCACCATGGCCACATTGAATTTTTATTAGAACTAAAAGGAGTAGACAGATTCAAAACTTGTAATCTTGGGAATAAGCTGTTTAACAGTTGGCAAAAAAACGAGGTGAGGTAGCTGTCAAATGTACAGGAGGAAATTAAACAATAAACCCTCTCTCTCTCGCTTTCTTCTCTCTAAATTTTCTCTCACAATCCTGAAATTATTGCTCATAATTAGTCAATTGTTAGAGCTAATCAATTAAGAGCTGGCACGTTATGATGTGAGAGGAAATTATTGGTATAAGTATTATTTAATGTGAAGTAGTAAAGAAGCCCAGCCCAAATTTTTGAATGTCAATGCAAGAAATTCATTTATCAACATTAACATTTCTCATTATAATATAAAAAAAATTATTTTTCTAGTCCCCAACTTTAAGTTTAAGGGGATATAGTTGCAATAAAAAAAAATTATTCATCTTTTTGTTTTGTTTTTTTTTTTTTTACTTCAAAAATTTATATCTATAATTATAAAAAGTTAAAATAAATTTGAAGAGTCTAATTAAATTAACAATAAATTATGTGACAAAGTCAATCCAATATCATTATCATATGTATTAATGTTGTTGGCGGAATTGAAAACCTTAAAGTTTTGCACATCAAGTGATCAATTTTAAATCTATCTTGTATAGAAGAAAAATCTTATTTTATTAATTAAAAAAAAAAAAGTACCCAATATCATAAATCTCATTTAGGAAATTTGTGATACCCAAACATGAAAACAATTAAGTAAGTAATTAATTATAAAAATAGTATTGACAAAAGATAAATCTAATTCATTTCCTTTAAACCAAAACTAGTATCACAATTTTTGGGATATTTGATTTAAATTGATTTTTTCTTACTTATTATTTAATTTTATGATTAAATATACTTAAATTTAATAACGGAAAATAAAGTTTTGAATAAAAAATATTGAAGATAAGAAGATCTTCTTTCTATTACAATTTATTCCGCTTTTAATTTAAAGATGGGGCTAAAGACCAAAAATAGTGGGGGCTACAAATTAGTTCCCTCAGTTTTCTTCTTCTTCTCATTATTATCCAAAACTAATATCCAAAAAATTATATATTTTATGCTCTTTGAAAAACTAGTTTGGGAAATAAATGAAATTGTTTATAATTTTGACAATAGTTGTAGTGAGGGTAGGATTATCTTTTCTGGTGACAATGAGTGTTCGGATCAGTTACGCATAAGCTCAACTATTTTTTGGGGTCTTGAAGTAAATGATTGGATAAATTTTTCAGTGACACCCCTAAGTAGTGTTTAAAGGGACTCAACTTAAAAACTCACGTTCAACCACTTTGCTCTTTACTATCAAATCACGGTGATTTAATTTTATATTATCTTATTAAACCCCATATTAAATTTACCTAACAAAAAATTTCAAGTGTACATAAATATCTAGTCAAATCTTACCTATTTCTAAAAGCAGGGGCGGATCAGTCTAGTTTTGGGTGGATCATGGCCCAACCTCAATTTTTTGTTTTAAACACTAATATGTATAATTTTAGATTTTGATCACTCTAAAAAAAAATATAAGGTATAAAAATATTATTTTGTAATTAGTTTTATTTTGACATATTTAACAGAAATTTTTGGATCCGTTACTGTTTTAAAAGGACCTTTTTATGTTATTTTCACTTGAAATCTTTTATACTTTCTCAATGGTCTATTCTATATGTACCACCAATATCAAGCTTTTATTTGAATATAAATTTTATGTCATTGTAAGTTATTATATAAGTGTTTAAGTTTCAATCCAATATGTATGTATTAGAGCAGTCTATGCTGTTAGTCAGTTAGTTAGTTTACTGTAATGTTAGTATAGTTACGAGTTCGTTAAGTGTTAGTTGCATCCAGCGGTGTAACTATAGTTAATAAATTCAGTAACTATGATTAGTAAAGGTTGGTTAATAGGAAAAAGTTGCGGTTAAGCTTGTATATAGTTTGGTAACGAAAAAACAGAGCAATACGAGTAAATTTTCGTTCTTCATGAAGCTCTCCTCTTCATTTTATTTCATATGCAGAGATTTAGAATTAGAAAGTTACAAAGGGAATTTTGCTAAAATTATTCTCCTGGAATAAAATTTCAATTTCAGTAGCAATACTGCAAAACCTCAGGAAGCCTGGTCATCTAGGGACATTGAGATCCTAATCCAAACCAAAACAACCTAAAACTAAGAAATGCATAAGAGACTCAAGGCATTATGAAGCATTGACTGCAGTAGATAATAAGCACAAGCTTCAGTGCATTTGTAATGGTTTTAAAAAATAACCAAAGCAACTCTAATGATCTATGTTAGGGGGACATGAAGTCTACAGTAAAACAACTTACAAACCGAAGAAAATCGGCTCAGTTTATTATCAAGCAGATAATATGGTAAGTGCAAAAAGTACTATAAAATCAGAGCATATCATCAAAGAATCCAATGGTATTCTTCATTTTAATTTCGTTTCTCAATATATATTCTGGTGTCTTGAAAAAGTTTTCTACGACGATAACCACAGTTTCACTTCAGTATCAACCAAATGCAAAGGTTAATCAGAAAAAACTAAAATGAAAGAATAATGAAAAAATGTCCAGCTTCATCCAATCAGAAGTGTTCAACTGAAATTTTCAAGGAGACAGTCACGGTCTTGTCCATGTGCCGTCACCATCGTGCGTGTGTGGTGGATGTTGTGATGGAGGGTGATGGCCCAGGTGAAGAGGGCGGTGGGTAGGATGGATTGTGGTATCACGATACTGCTTGAATCACCATTAGACCTGTGATGCTTGGTTTTTGACACCAACTAATCGACAGTGGTAACATTGATTGGTCAAGAGCACACACGTGATTATGGATAAAATGTTAGAGCAAATGCAATAATGAGAGCTTTTTAAAGTGGTTGGATGCTAAGGTAACAAGTCCTACGTCCACTAATATTTGTATTAGTATTGTGGGTCAGGTCGAGACAGCGGATTGACTTACAAATGATTAGGGAAAGAAATATAAATACAAGGTACAAGAGAGAGAGAGAGAGAAAGAAAGTAGTTCAGAGTGTAAAATAGCCGAATCCCCTTAATGAAGGGGTCTTCCTCTTTTATAATGAGATGAGTGACAAGTAATCATCATAAACCATAGGTTGGTGTGAATGTCAGGACAAAATCGACTTCACGTCACATTGCCCACCTTCAAGCTGATTCCGCGATATTTAAAGCAGGGAAAATAACACGTGAGAGTCCATAGGTCTGACAGGACTGACGTGTGCTTTACCATTCTGACAAGAGAGGTCACACTCCATCACATGATTTCCACATCAGCCCTGATTTCCGGATGTAACAAGACCATTCTTAACCAACAGTAAGTCCTACAATAAGATTTTCTATCAGAAAACCTGCACAGAAAAAGTTTAATCATACAATGTCTTATATAACTACTACTTCCAAAAACGTACAGGTCAAGACGACACTTCCTTACTGTGCTTAAGATAGGGATGTGGGTTTCAACTGAGGAAGTAAAATGAGTAAAAGCACCATCTGCATATGGCACCTTACAGTACACCCTTGCCAAAAAGATATAGCATTACTAAACTGCACATTTAGTAATGAAGCACCATCTGCATATGGCACCTTACAGTACACCTTGCATTCCTGGAGCATTACTAAATTGCAGAAGAGTGTTATCTGCCATTGCAACTCTGGTGATAGAAAGGTCTTTGGAACTGTGTAGTGCACTGGAGAAGTACTTCTCTAGAAAATCTAGCAGAATTAAGTAAAAATGAGAGTTTAGATTGTGATGAAGGAACCTTAAGAAAGGATTCTACTTCTTGATTGAGATTTCCTGGTTTTCATTGAGAGAGAGAAAGAAAGTTCTTAATTCTGAAATGTGAAACCAGAGCACAATGTGAGAATATTGTAGTGTGTATAGTGTATTGTATTAATTTATGATAGACTATTTTAACAAGAAAGTATTCTGATACAATGGCTGTCAGTATAAAGCAACTAGAAGACAAGCTTCCATATTTTGTGAGATGCTTATTAGTACATATCATGTATGAATTAGTTGTCACCTCAATACTACGAGGAATATCAAATCTGTTACTTTTTATCAGTCACAATTTTATATTTGTATGTTAAATTAATGTTTGATGTACGTTGACTGCTTTGTTCATCAAAGTCAACTCTCTTGATTTAGCAAGGCAGCATATACCTACAGTTTTTTCTTATAACCTTACTGTGATAACTCGCGATGATCAGTTTACATGGATAGTCTACCAAATGACAATTGACCGATCGCAAATCTTATTTAAAATTGTATAAAAAGTATAAGTATCGTTTCATGCGGACAAAAATATAGTATGTAAATATAGAACAAAAAAAAAAGTTCAAAAAAAAATCGGAAAGATCTATTCTAGGACACCTCAGGCCCAAAAACTTGATAATTTCCTGGAATTGATTCATGTAAACCAATGAAAAAGGAAGGAAAAAATTGGAAAAAAAAAAAATAGTAACTTTAATCTCTCAGACATCCACAATTCCTCAATCCATAGAAATAACGTTTGCTAGACCAAATATTATCCCAATATTAGCTGTTAGAGTTACATGCAAAACATTATTTAACAAGTATTTAATATTGAATATCACAAGTTAAATAATAATAAAATTCTCCAATATGACATAGAGATGTCAAATAGACCGAGTAGAAATACATAAATAAAGTTATATGTGAATATATTAATACCAAAAAAAAATTGATAAATAACACCATTTCATGTCTTCATCATCACGTATAGTATATGAATCAAGATCATTTACCCCACGCCAAGCCATGTTACAAAGTCAATGTTACTCCCATATATAAATGGCAAAAGTCTTTAAACTCTCTGTGCTTCTGCATCTGTTAGTGCAATTAGGCCACAATGGCTAATTCCCTTGTCCTACTTTTCTTAGCTCTTTTGCTTTATCAGCATCAGCTGATGGTGGGTATGATTTTACCAGTTATTTATGTTATTTTCTTTCATTATATGTCCATTTTTAACGTAATAATTAATTCATTATACTTGTTTGCAGTGAGCATGATTGGGGCATTGATAGTTACATTGATGAAAATTTCAAGTATGGATGGGAGATAATGATCTTATCCAAAATGGTGAGTCTAAAGTTGTGCAATCGGTAGTAAGGTATCGATCATATAATGAGCACACTTAGAGTGTCACGACCAGGAAAAAGAACTGTTACACTACGAAGCCGCCAAAGGAGAACAAGTTCTTGTTCGTGCAAGCTTCTATTATGGAAATATGACAAAAAATCAGCTCCCCCACGTTTTGATCTGCACTTTGATGGAAACTTGGGCCACAGTTGAGACTTCAAGCGAAGATGTTATTTCTTATGAAGCAATTTACGTTGTAAAGGGCAAGTGAAATAAGTGTTGTTTGCTCAGAAACTCCAAACCAATTCCGTATATCAGCACTTGAGATGCGACGCTGGACTCAAACATGTAAACCATGTGATGCGCAGATGCTTTGTTTTTGATAAGTAGGATTGCTTATGGTGCAAACACCACTATTCAGGTTAGGCCCACACACTGCTAACATTAGAAACTTCTAATATTTCACGTTAAATTACTTAACAATCTAAATTATGCTACACTTTTCAGGTCCCCGATGATGTTTATGATCGAATATGGGTTCCAGCAGCGTGGAAATGGATTAACTAAGGTCACAGCGATGCATTACTCATTGATGTTAATATACCAGATGATCCTCCACAACGCCTGCAAAATGCAATTACACTTCAAGCACATCTGAGTATTATAGTTCTACGCACTAATTATTGCCAACTGAGGAAGTTCCCGTCTATATCAATATGTACTTTTCGAAGTGGACTGAGCTTGATTCAACCCAGAACGATCTTTTTGCTTTACATAGACACAAACCTGAGTCAAAGACCATTGTCCCTCCTTATGGAACTGTCTCCGAATTTTACATTAGTAACATGGACTGCGTTCAAACAATTCATTCTCCTTGGTCGCGACCGATGATTCAACGCTGCCTCCTCTATAAATGCCATCGAAGTTTTTCTATCAGGATCCACTAACAGATGGGATAACAGCAATGATGGTTGGTCTCAAAAATTCTTTTGATTTTTCACTATCATTGTCCTCACATTATGGGATTATTACAAAAATAATAATTAATTTGCTCTGATTTATAGTGGAAGGATTAGCCTCACTCAAAGTCAATTCAGTGTACTCAGGAATGGGGCGGAGACCCCTGTCTTCCGGCTTCTTTACATGGGACTGGATCAATTGTAGCACTGGTGCCAGACCTCGCGTCATAACAGCACTGTAAATTTCTGCATTGTCCTTGTTCAGAAAGCTTGAATTTCTAATCATCATTAAGTTAATTATTATAAGAATTTTCCAATTTTCAGTATTCAGTGGATTTGATCTCTCAGGGCCACTTCCTGATTTTAGTTCCATGGGGCTCTTCAGATAATGTAAGTTAAAGAGGATGATCTTAATATAATTACTGACCCTATTCAAGTCATATAATAGTTCTAAAATGTGTACTCTCTATATATGTATGCAGAGAATTGCACAATAACAGCATCACTGAAGAAATACCTGATTTCCTTGGCAAATTTTCAAATCTGAAACAATTGTGAGATGTTGCCTGCAATTAATTTTCTATTTAATTACATTGTTGATAATTATTTCTTCCATGAGAACATCAACAAACATATTTGTATTTTCAATCCAGGAATTGGTGATGATTCGTGGACTGCGCATCTATCAAGACTAACAAGTTAAAATTAGAGTAAGTTAACCAAGATCTACATAGTTTAATCTATGAATTTGGTGGGAATTAGCTAGACTGAGTTAACATACCAAAATTTAACACAATGATTCATGGATCATGTTCACACGTGGTCAGGCAACCCAGTTCGTGTGTTCTGGCAAGTCATGTCAAAACAACTGATGGAAACCTTATCGGTCACAAGAGGAAGCAGGAAGAAAAAAAAAAGAAAAAGAACTACCTGTAATACTTGGCTCCTCTATTCCAAGTTTCCTTGTTTTGTGCTATTTGGAGCTGTTGCTGCATGGCACCATAGAAGAAAAACAGCAGCTATAGCTTCTCAGTGCAGGTAACGTAGTCCTAAATGGTCATTATAAGCTTCCATTTGCATATCTAATGTGAGGTTTGTACATATGATCCTGTGGTTTCAACCAAGCTTTTTAGTAATTCAAGCATCAGCATTGAAATATGTACGGGTTAAATGTTAATTATTATTCTATAAATGTTCTGTGTATTTAATTAGGACAAGCTGGTCAGCCAATAAGCCTAACGGCAGCCCACAGGGAGGGACAATGAGTACACAAATGGTGGGCAAAATGGGTCAAGCTAGTGATCAATGAGTTCAAAGTCAGCATTGAAGAGCAAATAACTCGAGGTCACCAATCAGTTGATGAGATAGGACAAAAATGGCGCAACAGCAGGATGTGAGGAAACCGTTGATTTCTCATTTCTTTCTCAACTTGCTTTTCATGCAAATGGAAGCTATAGTTGATGTTTAAAAAGTTTTTACATTTTGTTTAAATATATATGTTTCCCAGGATGCATGTATGAGTCTACCTCCTGTGTTGGCGGTAATTCATATATATATAATGGTGTACTAGACTGCATGTGTAGTATGATTCACTTTCCACGAAGTCAACATTGAATTGGAGAGTTAATTATATTTCCTGGCAAGGGGAAGAAAATACCATTTATTTGCTGGCAACCTTTAAGTAATATTCTGCGGCTCCATTTGAAGTTATCCAGGATCAAACTATTTCTGACTTATGATGCATGAATTAAGGTCAAGAAGTCAGTTATTTTCTAGAATAAGCGCATTGATGCTATTCATTAGTTGTAAATTAATGGTATAATCGAGCTATCATAAAAAACCAACCTAGGCATGGAGAACAATTTTGGACAGAAAAATAAATTACAAATGAGGTGGGTGTGGTCTAAATATATTATATGTTAAATATGCTGACAATACGATAGTCAGGCAGTCTGCTTGCAGAAACGAGGCTGAAAAGGAAGAAGCTGGCTCAAACTTGATGTCAAATTACAAAGGAAGAACCGTGACAGATATTCTCAGAGACAAGTTTTTCAGAGAATGTTTGCTAAGAGTTGTTCGTTTAATGTCTGTCTTGTTTTTCATAACTTAATCAAAGCTTATATGGGATTATGATCCTCATTTTATACATAACGGCATGCAAACTCTGCAAAACATTAAATTCTAACCTAACTCAGAGATTAGTTTACCAATTTATCATAGAGTATACATTCTACTTAAACACAAAATTTGTCAAATTAACATCCCTAAAGGTTGTTAAAACACTTCGGGTGTGACCAACTTGACACCTTTTTGATCGGGCTCAACTCAATCGACCTCTTTCAGGGCGCATAATGCTTTGATCGCATGATCATTTGGTCACATTGATCATCTGTAGTGTTTCTAGGTCGATTCTCCTCGGGTCACTTCTTCTAGATCACATGCCTTTGAGTCACATGGCTCTCAGGATCGTTTCCTGATACCACATTGCTATTCCGCATCAATCTTAGCTTTGCACATTTGACATCAAGCTAAGTTGGCGTAGCCTTCAGATGATCTTAGTTTTCCAGCAAGGACATCACTTGCTTTAACACATAGAGTAAAGATGGTTGTAAAAATGTATTTTCATATCTTACCTATAAACTAAGAAGTAGCAAATAGCCTAAATTGAAATTTAATAGAATGTGGAATACGTATTATTACTTTCATAGTAAGTATTAGAGACTTATTGTAAGTGAAGCACCTAACAGCCTAAGAATTCGTATATTTGTATGTTATGGCCAGTGCCAGTGTGCCAAAGTTGTTCATAGTATAAGTTGTCAGAGTAGAGTTGCGACAGGCTTGTCTTGCCCTTAACGTCACTAATTATTGATTAAGCAGATATAACAAGCCTTCAAAAATTCCATTCAATTGTGGTGCTTTCATTATGTATTGGCAAGTGATTGATGGCTCATCCAACTTTAAAGTCTACCATTCTCTCTAAATGGACACCAGACATGCTGAGCAATATGTGTTTTATTCGGAGATAGTGTAAACGTACGACAAGTTAATCGGAACTTAATTATAAAAAAAAAATCATGGCGCGTTTGGTTTAATATTGTTTATCCCTTTCTGGATCCTATTTTCAAATAGCGTTTGGTACAATATTCTCAAAATATTACCAGTTTTTCTAATTACATTTTAACCCCATAAGGTTATTAATGTACTAAATAACCCCCCTTGAAAAAAACGTTTATAAAATTAACAAAAACACCCCCATCAACCCAACGTGTCAGGATCTCGGAACCATCGTCGGTGATAGCAATAATTGTAAAACGGCAAAATTCTGACCAGAATGGCCGTTCAAAGTTCATGCTTGTGGCCTTTTCCGGCCAGATCACACCACGGAGTGGCCGAGGAAAGGCAATCTGGCCGTCAGAGACGGCCACAAGAAATGGCCGGTTACCCGAAAAACAGACGGCCCACATTTGGCCGCGTTTTGGCCTTTTTCCGTTGCGCGCGGACGGCAAAAACAAACGTAGACTAGATCGCCTTTTTCCGGCCAGACCACCATGGACTGCCGGGGAAAGGGAAAGGCACAAACGACGTGTTAGGCACAGATCCGAAACAGTCTTGTGACGCGTACGAAATTTTTGCCGATTCCGACGGTGGTGGCCGGAATTGAACAGAGATGTGGGGGGTGTTTTTGTCATTTTACATGTTAGGGTCTTTAGTTTGAAATTAGTGAAAATCTAAGGGCTTTTTTATAATTTTTAAAATTTACCTCGTAATACTCCATATCCAATTAACCCCAAACTATCCTCAAACTCCTCATCCAAAATACTCACAGGCACACCACCCTGTCTTTGTAAAAACAACCAAAAACAAAAAAAACAAAAAAGGAATTATTAGAAAAGCCAAAGAAAAGCTAAGATCAATTGACTCTTTCATTCAGGAAATCTTATAAATCGCCCTAAACCTGATATGAAGTTGTGCTCATATTAATTATCTCCATGCACTTGCATGTATCGGATCAGTATACCCTAAGGAAAAGAGACCCACCAAAATTTTTAAAACACCACTGAAAACCTCTACCTAGCATTTGGCACTAGCGGACGATATTGAAAAGATTAAAATCCCAAAGTAAAGGCCCAGACATGAGTTGGGTTATATATGTAGTCTAGTCACTCCTTTCTATTTAAAGGCGGAACAGCCCATTTGTCACATCATCGTAGGAATTCATCCCATAATGCTAGATATCAGTGTCGTGCTACTACTTTTAGACTCAATTCATTATCCATAGGGTATTACGTATTGGTGGTGAGCTTTCTTTTACTGTTCTACTCTTTATATATTTTTCTTGGGTTCAATCATGCCTATTTGTTATTTGTAATTCAAGAAAGAAAACAAAGTGATTACTACATATAGTTTATATATAAGCATGTACTCTTTTTTTTTCAATAATACGCCAGTACATTTGTGTGATTTCACACATTGAGCATGACTGGGGGAATTGATACATAATGATGAAAATTTCATATCTGGTGTTGGAGACGATAATTTATATTAAAATGGAGAGTCTATGGTGGTGGCGTCTAACATTGTGTTACAATCAGGAGGACACTAGAGGTTACTTCTCGTCGGAAGAATTGCGTTCCATGTGTTGAGAAGGGCGGCACAAATTCTTGTCCGACCAAGCTTGTACCATGGAAACTATGAGAAGAATCCTATACTCTATTTTGATCTTACATTTGTGGGAACTATCCGGGGAATATTGTTACCACTATTGATACACTTGTTTCCATGAAGTATTCAAAACACAACAGTGTCTGCGTTGCCAAATTAATGCCTACCATAGGTTCCCTTCATGATCAGCAATTGAAGTGAGGAGCTGTCCATGAACATGTAAAAGAAGTAGGTAAGAATTATGGTTTGATTTTGAGGAGAAGAGTCTCATTTGGTCCTAAAGAATTGTAAGGTATCTTTATCAACAAGTCTTTATTATTATTAGCTATTATTATTTTTTTTAATTTTCATGTTAAGTTCTTGATTTTCTATTATAAAAACTTCTCCAACCATCATGTAGGTACCCAGTTGATGATATGACAAAATTTGGATCCAGCGAAAATACGGCTGGCATCCCACACGAGGCCACAAGCTGAGGCAACCATTACTGTAAATTAGAAGATAATCCTCTAGCCAGCTGTGAATATAGAAAGCATTTATTGCCGTAATACACTTTATTATAAGTTTAAGACTAATCTTCATCAGTTGAAGTAGTACATGTCTTTTCAGAAGTTTGTCAGCTTGATTCGACCCAGGAAAGAGCCTTCCAGATACAGAACTAAGTTTGCCAGGTCGTGGGTTCATACACAATATGGAAAAGTGACAG
Organism: Pistacia vera; assembly: GCF_008641045.1. Taxonomy (NCBI): domain Eukaryota; kingdom Viridiplantae; phylum Streptophyta; class Magnoliopsida; order Sapindales; family Anacardiaceae; genus Pistacia; species Pistacia vera. The sequence goes on from NW_022196414.1 coordinate 20,768, forward strand.
AATTATTATTGAGAAAATAACGGCTTCGGCAAACACTTCATTTTTTAATTTGATAGGGTTTACTCGACATTACCCTTCCATCAATGCTCTGGAAGTTTTCACATTAGCGATGAATTAACCGATGGAACCTTAGAGATGATGGTAATTAATATTTAAGTTATATGTAAAACATAATTAAGGTTGTAGTTACTTCTACATGCAACTAGTGGTATTCTGGTGGCCTCTATTAAGTGGAGGATTGGCTTCACTGCAAAGAGAAATGTGAAATACTGCAAGACTGGAAAGGCGATCATGTTTCCTTCACCCTGTAAATGGAGTGGGTCATGAAGCAACTGGGTGCCACCCCTCGTGTGACAGCATGTAAGTTATGTTCAAAATTTAACCCAAAATTAAATCAAAGAATTTTTGGTTAATAAAATCAAGGTGTGTTACTCTTGATTAATCTTTTCAGGTACATCAGGGACTTCGAAAATGGTTGGGTTCCCTTCCAGATTTCAGCTCCATGGACGCTCGTGAGATATGTAGCTTAAGTATTGGATTGCATATTAACTTGAAACGTTCAATTTATAATAGTTTTCTTGAGAGATCTACACAATAATAGCTTAAATGGTGAAATCACTGCTGATTTTCCGGCAATTTCTAATCTAAGACACGGTAGCCTGTAGGTTCCTTCTCAAGATACTTTCACTTTCCAACTTTTGTTGTATTTGAATTACTAACGATATTAAAACTCTATTCCTTTCCCGAATTTAGAGATAATGATTTCAGTGGCCAGTGCCTACTTCATTATAGCCAAGAACGCCAAGTATAAACTAGTGTAAGTCAACTATCCAATGTGGTGTTGAAACTTTTTCACTCAAAATTCAATTGCATTCTTGATTCATTTGTACCCTCTTTTTATTTTTCATTTACCAAGAGAGGGCATCCAGATTTGTGCGTTATGGTAAGTATATATGTTTCAAAACGGATGTTACGATTTTTCCTCCCCCAAAGTATGGCCAAGGACACATTTCCCCACCTAAAAAAATTTTAAAATACAACTTTAACTTACTATCTAAAGTTTATATTCATTAGGGCATCTCACAAGCGCTATTTTGGGTGGAGGATGACCAAATAGTGGGAATTGTTCACCTCCAACCAGCGCCATTTTCTGTCACCAATTGGCAGGCACTGTATTGTTTAAACGTAAAATTTTTTTTTTTTTTTCGTTATAATTTAATTTTAATTTGTGAAATTGTCATAGATGTAAAATGTTCGATATTTCAAAATTTTTACTCGACATAGACAAATCACAGGATACAGAGGCTACATACTCTTCGAATGCATAATTGATCATTTGTGGAAAGAATTATAATTCGGAAAAATTTAATTACGTCAACTATAGATTTGTACTGTTGTGTTGTTGGTTGTCTTCTTTTTTTTTTTTTTTTAATTCATTTTTATATTAGATGTAAATTTTTCTATATTAAATTAATTTATTTGATTAATAAATGTTATTGGTTATTAAATTAGTATAATTTTCCAAAGTAATATTATTTATAAAAATCATTCCACATTTTAATTAATAGATAACAAAAATAATGGTGAAAAAAATTAGATTAATTATTGAGTATTACAATAACAGAAAGATATTCCAAGACCTATTCTTTGTGTGTGTAATATTTGGTGCAATGGTTGGAGATGCAATAGTGTTTCACACCAAAAATCACACTAATTTGATGTTGAAACTGCGATGAATGGTGCAATAGGTTGAGAGTGGTCTAATACCAAAAATACTCCTTCCTTTAGCGGTTTGCGATTTTGTTCGGTTGTCGGTTAACAAACGAATAGCAACTCGGGTTCAAGGTAGTGAGACTTTTGAAGAGGGGAGGCTAGTGGAGTCGTTACTGGTGGCAATGAATTTGGTGTGTAGATTGGTCGAAATTGATTGGGAGTGGGCGGTCTGCTGCGTTCCACAATCGCTCTGACTTGTGTTGATTGTGCGAGGTAGCAAGACAATGTTTTGGGTTTTGGTGAGTAAATCTGGGAAGAGAATGTGTGGGGTGTAGGGTCACAACACGCTCTGGTGAGCGCAAACCAAAATCAACTCAATCGTAGCGTAGGTGATAGGTCTGAGCGTACGTCGCAACATTACAGAGTCAGGGTAAGAAAGTGTTTTGTAGAGTGGAGGGGGTGGTCGAATGATGATGACCAATTGAATATTCTCCGTCGAATCAACCAAACTTACTGAGAACCAGAAAACCCTAACTTTAGAGTGACCTGTAAACGACGGAGAATTAGATGCCCGAATGGAGAGGGTTTTGTGAGAAAAGATCAGTGATTCAAAATAGTGGTGATAGAGAAAATTTTTGCCCATTGGAGGAATCAGACTTAACAACAAGATCGAACTTTGAAACTTTGGGTATAACAAGTGTGTATTTGAAATTTTTGAGTGGAGAAAATGGTCACGAGGACCATACTTTGGTGTTGGAGAAAAGTCGTTAACTACCTTTCCTATGAGATAAAACTCTACTATCCTTACTACGCCTCTCTTACTCCTACACCTCCCTCCTGTACTTACCTTTGTTAAAAGACATATGATATATTTTACTATGTTATGGTACATATATGTTTTTATTTAAAAGTGAGTAAGGCTACATTATCTTGTTTTTTTTTTTGTTTCGTTAATAGGGCAAACAAACATTGGCAATGGGCCCACTAACAATCCAAGGAGGATTGAACCTGCAGATGTGGAGAATGTAGGCCAACAATAATACTCACATTTCTGGACAACATCCAAAATCATAACGGCAATGGATTGAGAATCCAAAAGTATCATCACCACGGCTCACGAACAGTCATGAAATGCACCCACACCTAATCCTCTCTCTTTCTATGCTTATTGTTGTAATGTAGATTCTTAAACAATGTGGTAGTATGAACGAATGTTACTTGCATATATCTTGTTTTTTATGAAGTCATCTTCGAATTTTGTTATATAATGTAGGCTACGTTTGATCCTTAATTTAAAAATATTTTTTTTTAAAAGAATTTAAAATTAAAATATTTACGTTATATTCTTAAATTTTTAATTTTTAAAATATGTTGATATAATATTTGAAAACATGTCTTATATATAGTTGACAAACAATCCATATCAGTCTAAAATTTGCGATATATCGCAAATCATACAATGAAAAAAATTACACATGAACTTCAAATTGTATGTTTATTACGTTTTAATAATTAAAGTGTGGAAATTTTTTTTTTTTTTTTTTTTTGTTGAGCATTATTCTCCAATCTAAAATATATAAGTTATGGGTTTTATTAACTGTCACTACTATGGTTGAAAAATCAACTTGATCTACTAAGCATGACAATTAGAGTAATAGTATATTTTTATACGTTGAACCTCATAATAGATTTCACTAATCTAAGGCAAACAAAAACCAAGTTTATAAAATCAAAATACACCCTTAGTAAATAATTACCCCACTACATGCGCTTATGAAACTTCTCAAAGCGCAAAACTCAAAACTAATTGATTTAATATATAAAATATAGTAGATATACCTGGAGAAGTTTGAGAGATTGAAAATAAGTCAAGAGACGAGAACAATGATGGCTACATAACTATGTCTGGGTGGGGCGATAATTTAAGAAAGACTTGTGGATTGTATTCATCAGAGTTTCGAGTTTCGAGTCCTTTTTCAAATGCTAATAAAAACATATGTCATTGGGCTCTTACTTGGTAATATTTCAGGTCTTAAGATGCTAATTAAGGTAGTTAACTGACTCGGATATTCCTGGTCCATTAAAAAAATTACGACTCCTAAATATAGAATTAGAAGTTTTAATGTGTGATACATGTCTATTTGAGAATTAAAGAGTGTTATACATAATTTTTTTGAAATTTAATAAGGTTAAAGCATGCCAGATGGGCACGGCTGTTATGAAAATTATAGTTTCTAATCGTCAGCTACTTGTCCGTCGTTTACAATCTATACTTCGGTCCTAAACTTTTGATTAAACTTATATTATGTATCAGTTTTTTAATTAATATTAAGGTTTTTTTTGACATCCCCTGAGATTTAAACGAATAACAAAACTCTGCAAGATGTAGCGAAATAATAATAAATTTCTTTATATCATAGGGAAACGATTAGTATGCATTGAATTGTATAATATGGTGAGGTAAAAATATTTACATATTCTTCCTCTGTCGTATATTTAACCAAAAGCTCAATCGTAAGGGGATTTTGTTATTACTACAATGACACGGATTAGCGATAAACCCATTATTATGACACCAATGTTTTTAGTATCTCCACTTTATCAAATAACATTAGTAATTTTTTACACTTTATAAATAACTCTATGGGTAAAGGTGTCATTTCCAGTTTACATGTTACCTTAATCATTTATTCGTTATAATTTTTCAATAAATATATACCTTAGGAGTCACACCATATAAAAGAAAATAAGTACAATGAGAAGACTACATATGACCTGTGTTTTCTTTTTTCGAGTTAGTAATTCATCGCTGTGTCTATAACTTTAAACTTTTATAATAAGCCCACGACTAACATACCTAACGTTTGTATGAATAACGTAAATGATACTCAAAAGGTTTAAAATAAAGGCTTACCTTGCATGTGTTGTTATGATGTTTTGTTTGGTAACTAGAAAAAAACGAAATAGCCTTTGAAAGTTTGAGAGTTTAGTGCTTTAATAAATGGAAAAATTTTTAGAAAAAACCCTTAAGTGTAAAAATTTAATTAACTACCACAATATATAAAATTTTGGTAAAATAATAAAACACTCTACCATACGCAGTGTCAGATTTCGACCGCCGAAACTTGCGGTTACACACAACAGGCCCACGCAGTATCTGTGGTGTAAGTCCTCACTAGTATTTTTCGGTTCTCCGGATATGCCCGACACTTATGATCACTTAAATTTAACACTTTTTGTTTTCATCATTTATAATTGGCAGTACTTAGGAAAATACATTTTTGAGGTTTTATATCAAGATTATAAAATAAACACGATGCTTTTATTGTTTTTCCTTGAAATCTAGAAAGACGACCTTGGGTCCCAAAAAGTCTGTATCATATGGTCAGAAAAGCCGCATCCGACACGCAAAGACACATTGCACACCTAACATTACCCACTCATCTATCGTACTTATCATCGCCATAAAAAACATTATTTGCTTCGTGACTCGCTGGTCTTATTTTCTCCCTTTTTTTCGATAGGGCACGGAAAAAACAAAACAATAACAAAATCGTTACAAAACTCGCTATTGAATCGTAGCCTAACACAATAGATTCGATCTGCCTCGCAGGTACTCTCACTCTCTCTTTCTTCCAATCGCTGAGTCCTACTTGATTTTCGACTCGCCCGGAGTCGATCTGAGTTCACTTAAATTTTTTTATTTTTTACGATCTCCCCGTTCTGTCACGTTTTCTTTTTCAAACATGCATCAACTATTGTTCGTCATTAATCGGATAAGTAAATTAGTGTTTTATTTTGTTATTTTTTATTTTTATTTTTGGAGTGAGACTGATTTGTTATATTAGGTTTGCTTTTAAGCATTGAAAGCTTTATTTGGTTGCTGAGAAGCTCGCGCAAATTGTGGCAGATTAATTGATTATTTATATTTGGATTAGCAATTATTGATGAAAGCTTACTGAAGTACGGGAAGTAGAGATTGTTTTACTTTTGTTTTATTTTTGTGAGTTGATGAAATGAGATGTTAAGTTTTAGATTTAGTTTCTTTTGGTTTTTCATATTCCAGTAAAGCAGTACGAGATTATTTTCTGTTTTTAAAATTTTTATTTTGCTTTTGGCTTACTTGGATATACATTTGCGATGGAGACTTAATTATTAAGTAGTTCTATCATTACGTTTGCTGTTATAGCTTGCAGCTCTTTTGAAATGGATTTAGTGTGGACTTTTTTCGATAATTTTTATGTTATTTATATTGTGTACATTTGTGGTCCTTTCTTCTATATTGAGCCGTTAGGGTTTTTCACCACTATTCTATATGAAATTTGTCACTGTTTTTTCTTGAACGAAACGTATGTGTAGGAATAAATCATTGAAGCAATAGGACTCCTTAAAGAGTGTTGTTGTAAGACCTCTCTATCTATTCGTCAAACGTTATATTAATTTGCAAAGAATGATAGAAAACCAGACATAAGCCTTTAATACTGTCAAGATTGTTATTCCAAAATGGTGGTATACAAAGTTGATATTAGGTAAATGAGTTAATGACCTCGAACGGTGGATTCATTCTTGATGTTTGGCTCTGTGCGTGTGCTTGTGACATTGGGCTCCGGTCATAGTCCGCATTCCTGTCTCAGTTTGGTGTACACTTTTAGTTTCTTCACAATAGTGTGGTCCTTTTCAGGCAATAAGTTGAATATTCACTGACGAAAAGCTTTCAAATCAGCCATCTATCTTTGAAATCAAGAACAGAAGGGCTTTTCCAGCGGGACTGAATGATGTTTTGCATGAGATTTTGATTCAATGTGCAATGAACAAACTGGCCCGAAATGTTTGTGTCATTTTGTATAAAGTGTATTAGTCTAAATTAATGCATGCATGGACCAGCAGAAAAAGTGGTTATATATAATTATTTCACCCTAAATCATTTCATATTATTTCTTCCATTAACATTTAACACCGCCTGAGCATATAAATTCTGATTTACATTCATTCCTATAAATTAGAAGAAGAACATTGCGTAGTCCCCATAATTGAATCTCTAGCAATGGCCGCCTCCTGCATGTCAACTTGCATAAATGACACCATGGTACCTCTCCGGCCTACCTACGTCAGCCTCAACAAGTGGCCGGAATCGGAGGCGGCGTTCGTGAGGTCGGTGAGAGATAATTACGAGCGCCGGGGAGGCCATGCGCATGCTAGAGTTGTTGATAGCATCTCATGCAGGCAAATGTATCTGAGAAGCTACACGTTTACAAGGGAGGAAGAATTAACTGTCCCGGAAAAGATCAGCCAGAAGTGTTTTGGCGGAGTTAAAGAGAAGATGAAGAATAACAGAAGATTGATTAAGAGATCGAGAAAGGGGAAAAAGTACAGTACTAAATACGTTGTTAAAAGGAAGTGTGTGGTGCTTAGGCGAGCTAAAGAGGTATCATGTGCAGCTTTGTTGTCTATATTTCGTAGATTGTTATCTTGCACAGCTAAAGTTGATGTTGCTGATCGTTGATATTGAGTTTTCATGACAAATAATATATATAACAAGAACTCTGCTAGTTTTATTAATTTTGTGGTTTACTCAACTTTCTGTTTGCTCTGTTGCTGGGGATATTGAGCAGAGAAAGTCATCAATGGAGGGAGATGGCTATGTACTATATTAATGCAGGTGTTTTATTAACTAAACAAAATTCTTTATCCTTGGTTGGTGTTGATGTTGAAATTTCAGACTCTTTATTTTTGCTTTTTCCTATATCAGCATCAGTAATTGTTCTAGAATTACCAATAATAAACCTTAATTATCAGTTATAATTAATTTGCTTATACGTTTGGGGAATTGGGTGATGGGTCCATGGGAAAATTAGATAGAGATCCTAGAACCTTCTGCTACATTAATAATATCAGGGTTAACTATTTCTGGGTAATCGAGTGATTTGATATAGACTCTTTGGTGTATTACTCAAGAGGTCCTGAGTTTGAGTCTCTCATTGAGTGTTAATAGAGGTAGCCATTAAAGTTTTTACCCGATCGATAGTTCTAAGATCCTGAAGGATTTCATCAAATGGAAGACTACTCAGTTGATACTGAATCTTAATTGATACAAGAGGTCCTGACTACCTTTACTTCAATGTCATTTAGTTATAGGACCCTTTAAAAGATTATTTGCTTTTACTTATTTGAATGATCAATATGATTAGAGTGTGCAGTTTTTAAATACATATATAGCATGGTCTAATTAGTTTAACTCTGATTTTGTAAAATAAAGGTGTATAATTTTCAGATAGGGATGAGCAGATTAAGTAGTGTGCCAGTGCCACCACCACTAGTGGGGAGAATTATAAAGGAGGCAAAGGACAAGGCATATGGGGCCAATAGCATAAGAACAGTACTTTCTTTATAAATGGGTGGAACTTACAAAGCAAGTTTCATTGGGTTCATGGACTGTAAAAATAACTTTTTCTGCAATTCATGTGCATTTTATATTTGATTAGGCGACCAGTTAATGCAGCCTAATTAGTGCCAAGTGCAAGCAACTGATAATTAGGATAGTAAAGTCAGAAGCATGCCATATGATAACATTAAATACTTGTGTAAACTGAGACATAAAGATAAGCTATACTTTAAATTGATAAGGACAGATACCTTCCAATTAGACTGGTAAAGATTTTGAGAGATATGTAGAAGTTGTTACTTGTATAATGGTTGGAAAAATGGAGTTCTGAAAGTTGAGACAAAAATGGTGAATGTATCTTTATATCTCATGCGATATCCAGAAAAAACCTACCAAAAACTCAAAGGCCAAGGCCGGGTTTTGAACAATGCGTGCAGGGTTTGCTACTGGAATAACCGAATAGAAATCAAAAAGTCCGCACAGAAAACAGAGCAGTTGGTTTAGTGGTGCAAAGTAGAGACTTTACAGAAGGTTGCATCTCGTTTGGATCTTCTTTTTTAAATGTTTTTACTATCCGAAAGCAGCAGCCCCTGGCTTTGTATAGATGCTGCCGGTTATAGTTTGCAGAAAGCATGAGAAAAATTCACGAGTCCTTATACCTTTTGTGATAGGTAGCTTTCTCTTATACTGAAGCCTGAATATCATTTTCAAAATTCAATCTTAAATTGTTCCACCTGACTATCTCTAGGTGCAATTTTACTGGCAAGAATCTCCAATCAACCAACCAGTGCAATCTCAGAATATAATTGAAACAAAAGATGCCCATTAAAATAAACAAATTTAGCAGAGTTGCTAGTTGATTTACTATGCTCCTGCAAACATAATCAGAATCTGCTTCACACTTGCAATGCACAAAGCCGAAATTCTCCCCTCAGGCGGAGACACTTCTAACAGACCAAAAAGCAACCCAAATTGAACCTTTTGGCCAAGAGCCACTGCCCTCTGTTTGCTAGAATAGAAAACCAACTCAAACCAAGAGACACTGCAACTATGAAGGAGTTACCAAGCATCTTTGCTTAAAATCATCTTTATCCTTTTGCTCTTAAGACAGTGGCTTACAAGACTCAAGAAGACAGCAAAATTTGACTGGTAGGCAAGCAAATAAAAAAACAAAATAACTGCATTAAGCATAAGTCACACAAAGAACTGCATCAGGAGAAAAAGTGCACTTTAAATGTAGTTGATATGCTGCATAAATTAATGGAAATGGAAACAAGCTAATTGACAAATCTAAGATACAAAATCCTTATCCATTTTGTAAAACTTGCTAGAACCACCAACAATGCTGTAAATGAGAACGCGCACAACTTCCCAATCCATACTGTTTGACTTATACACCTATCTGAAGGATGATAAGCTACGGCCACAACCTCCTTTCATTTGTCCAGTGACCAATCAACAAGCCACATTATCATATCCTCCCGTCATTAAAACAAAAAATGCAAAGGTATTGAAGCAAATCTAAAGTCTCACTCTATGAAACAAAATAAAGAAAATACAACAATCTATTATGATGTAGAAAGTATCGGTTGATCAGAGGACAAACCAAAGAGGCTAATTGTGAGAGGAGCTAAACCCATGGAGAATACAATCTCCAACAAATCACCTGCCCTCAGACTTAACAAGCTGCGAAAACACCCTACTCATTGAAACTCCTGAGAGATCATCAGCAATTGACACATCAGAATGTGCAGCAGAAACACTAGCATCAACCTGGCTGAAATTGTTAATCTGAGGGGAGAGCTCGCCGATCAAATTAGTACTGTTTTCTTCAGGATCACCTTGAACAACTGCCTCCTGAAGTTGAAGAGCATATTCTAGATTCCACAAGACATCTCCCATTGAGGGTCTGTCAATACCAAAGTCAGCCAAGCATTTCTCAGCAGTTTCTCCAAACTTCCTAAGAGAATCTGGTCTAATTTTTCCTGCAAGAGTAGAATCTATGATTTGCTCCAGCTGCCCCTTCTTCTGCCATTTCATAGCCCATTCAGCTAAATTCACCATTTCCCTTGGAAGGGTTGGATCTATAACAGGTCTTGCACATAGGACTTCAAACAAAACCACCCCAAATGAATAAACATCAGACTTCTCCGTCAGTTGTTGCCTTCTGAAATATTCTGGATCAAGGTAACCAAAACTTCCTTTCACTGCAGTACTCACATGGGTTTGATCAATTTCAGGTCCTGTCTTTGAAAGACCAAAATCAGCAACTTTTGCCATGAGGTTCTCATCAAGCAAGATATTCGCAGACTTTACATCACGATGAATAACTGCTTTCGCGTAGCCTGTGTGAAGGTAATGAAGTCCTCTAGCAGATCCAATGCACACCTCAAGTCTCTGCTTCCAACTCAAGCTGGGAAGACCTAAGCCATAGAGATGACCCTTGAGGGTCCCATTCTCCATGTATTCGTAAATCAAGATCATCTCATTCTTTTCATCGCAGTACCCAATCAGTGAAACCAGATGGCGGTGCCGGAACTGAGAAAGCATCTCAATCTCGGTTTGGAACTCTGCAAGTCCCTGTTGGGACCGGGGATTTCCTCTCTTAACCGCCACTTTTGTACCATCATTTAGAACTCCCTTGTATACCTTTCCAAAACCACCAATCCCAATAACCCAACTTTCATCGAAGTTGTTAGTGGCTTCTTGAACTGCCACAAAAGGAAAGCGATACCCCAGGTTAGAATTAACACTAGCAGTTGTTCCATTAGAGTATTTACTTCCCATGGTGTGAGAATTTCCTCCATTGATATATAAAGGAATCCATGTCTTTGAGTGTCCCTGCTGTCCCATTCTGCTTCTTTTCCGGCACCACATAAAGAGAACTCCAGCCAACACCACCAAAATAAACACCCCAACAATCACTCCCACTATCACGCCAACATTCTTCTTTGAGCTTGAACTGGTGATGTCAGGGGCCAGCCCACTGAGGCTGCTGACTGAATTATTCATCTTCATTATCTCCAGACCATTTAGAATGGCATTGGGGTAAGTGTTATGCAGGTTAGAAGGACCAATACTTACACGAAGCTTATTGCTAACAGTCTTTAGTGTAACATAATCCATATAATATGCAGCGGCTAAAACATTAACTAAATAAGTACTCAGATCAAGATCCTTAACAGCCATCCAGGAATCAATAAAAACATTGAAGTACAGCTCGTTAAGACCTGCACTTTCAATATCACAAAAGTGAAACCGAACAAGGTACTGAAATCCTGGGTCCACATTGAACTCCCAGGTCACATTGAAATTGCTGTCAGGATCATCATCCGAGTTCATACAGGTGGCAGTACCATAGACAGAGTCTGGAGCAATTTGACGAGTAGCCCCGCCTGAAACATACTTGACAGCAGAAATCTTAGATATAACTTTGGCAACATTTGCTTGAAGAAGGAAACTTTGATCAGGAACCCAGGTCCGCCCAAGGGTATCGTTCAGAGGGGTAACTGTCGGTCCACCCATGTTTACTCTATAAACTGTCTCCAACGCCTGCCACATCAGGCCTTGGAATTTCTCTTGTGGGCTAATGAGGATAGCATCATCAGTAATGAGCTGGTCAGGAACTGAAACAACTTCAATGGCATTTATGAATGCGAATGAATTGTTTGATGGACTGAAAGTGATAACAAGGTTATCAGTGGTTACATTCACCGAAAACTCTTTAACTACTTTAGAGTTTGTAGTGAAATTGCTAAGGAGGCCATACTTTTGGCTGGAAACTTGAAAAATAGCTTGCTCATAATGAAATTCCCCGAATCAAATGGATTGAAGTAAAGCCGAATCCAGTGCCTACCCGTTTGGCTAAAGAGAAGGTGTACTTCGAGGATCCAGTAAAAATTCTAGCTGTTTGATACAGGGACGAATCATTGGAGGAGGTCACAGGTTTTGAAGTGTTGACGGTAATATCTTTGGGAGAAGAAAGCAATTTTCAGCCAATTATCAGCCATGAACACACGACCATCACTGTAGTATTGGTGAGTGATCCACAGTCTATGAGGTAATTGTCTTTGGGAGTAATTGACAACAACCAAAACATGCTAAACACAGACTGACACAACCAGATTAACAAATGAAACCTCTACACAGTCCATCATAAGAAAGTCTTGAAATTGATTAAGCAATAAAAAGCTTGGTCGTCTTAGAGCTTACAATGAAACGAAACTACGGTTGCAATACAGAAATAAAAATACAAAAACTTATTGCTGCTAATTAAAACACAACTGGAATCAAGAACCCATGTAGAGATACGAATAAAGAAGAGAAAAGATGTCACCTTGAAGATCATTCAAGCTCCAACAGAGAGAAAGAGGGCTTAGATTTGTGAATTCACAAGTAAACAGCAAACTCGAGGACCCTTTGGAGTATTGGACGTTAACTACATAAAAGGAAAATATTGAAACAAAAATAGTGGGAACAAATCTAGCCAAGGCAGCGCGGTTTGAGTTGGTGACGAATCCAGATATTGACAGATTCCAAGATTAAAAAAAAAAAAAAAAAAAAAAAAAAAAAAAAACAAGGAAATGAATGGAAAACAGAGTCAAAAGCAAGTGGAACAAGATTGAAAATAAGGAAACCAGCTAAGTTTTTTATTATAAAAAGAGGAATTTGTCTTGGAAAACCAAATTTGATGAATATGTCTAGAAGTGAAAGTTAAAACGAAGATCAAATCAAACACAAGTAAATAAATCAAAATTTATGAAAAGGTTGTTTTTCTTTTCTTTTTTGCTTTTTTAATGGTGGTAAGTAACAGACACATATATAACTCCACTACAGAGCTTAATTGGGTTTAATTTATTAATGGATTGAATTGTTGTCTGATTCATAGAAAGAAGGATATGGTTGGTGAATTATTACGTGAATGAAGTCCATCATCCATCAATGCGTCAAATGTTGCTTTATTTTTTTCATAGGGTCTACCCCACTTTATAATCACCCTAATTAATTCGATAAAATCTAATAAACTATCCATATTAATATTAGATAAAAAATTTAAATTTAAGATTTTTTAAATAATATACTCTAAGTTTGAAATTTCATTAATTTGATATAAAGGTTTTTATGCGAAAAAACGTGATATTTAAGTTACGTCTAAAAGTGGTCTCATATGTGTGTAAAAAACGTTGGTATAATTATAAAGATTTCAATGTCTATTCTCACTATCTTCACCCAACTTTTTTTTCTTTTGGATGTTTCAATGTTTTATTACCTTCATTGGAAGATAAAAACTATAATTTAATTCACATGTGAACTCTTTTCTTTTAAGAATTTTAGCTATTGTTTTGGGTCAAGTGTCCGACTCCATGTGAATGTGAATTTAGTAGTGGATCATTGGATTTGACCTAATGTTTAATGGGGGCATAAATCCAGGCACAATTGAAGGACCTTTGTGTAAGGAATTTATCACCACGTATCCATCTAATTTCTTCAACATTCAATATGTTTGATTTTCTCACCTTCAAAGTTTTCTATCTAAACTGGATTTGTAATAGATTATCAACGTGTGTTTTGTTTGGAGGAATTTGTCAACTGAATTGGTTTTAATATATTAATCTAAAAGAAGAAATGGGTTTAAATTAAATGAATGGATTTGAACGAATTCATTTAGATATTGAAAATCTATAAGAAAAGAAGACAAATCCAGAGTCATATCAGCTACATCTTTCACGGTTTCACACGCTGAAAGAGAGAAAAAAATATATTATATGTTTGAAAATTTAATTGAACCAATCTTCGGATATAGCTGCAAAAGCAAGGCTTAAAGACTATGATGGTTGGCACCATGAAACTTTGATAAACTTTCAGGGCAAGCGTCTCTGTCAAGACTGTCACTTCAATTGGGCTTTAAATTATATGCAAAACTTATCGCTTTCAAATGGCGAAAAGAAGAAAGTAAAAGATTACAAAAAAACAAAACAAAAGGCAAACGCGTTGAGTGGGAGTTGGGCAGTCGGTGTCTGATGCAGCAAAAGTTTATGCGATATGTTGAAATGAAATGAAATCCCATTTCTGAGGTTGGCAATTGGAAAGCTTGACTTCAATTATTTTCATGAATTTCATCAACAAAACTAATCTCTACAATACAATATTATAGCCGTGTTTAACAGTTTAAGGACGAATTATTTATTGCTACCAACAAAAGCTGAATAAGTCGTGTGGGGACATTGCAATTCGTCAAGAGTAAACAACTTTTTCCCACTCAAGGTTTGCCTTAATGACTTTTCCCACCCAAAAAGTTTTAAAATGTCAATTTACTATCCCTAACTTTATATTCTGACCAATATCGTTACGACTGATTCCAACATTGTTACGACTCCATATCACCACTATTTTATTCTTCGATCATTATTTACTAAAATCCCTCAAACGTTGCTCCCATCGACCTCATGAATCGAGCGATTTGTGCAACACGCAGCTGCCACTACCAAATCAGATTTCGATCAATCTTGACCACTAAAATCCAATCTACTACTATCAAAAGATTCACTGACATCCCCTCTTCAAAAGTCTCACTAGTCTAGACCGAGTTTGTTCTCTGTTTGTCCTCAAATTGGAAAGTGTTTTCTGGATAGTAAACAAAATATAAAATTTGGGTAGTAAATTGATGTTTTGAAACTTTTTGGATGGAAAAGGTTATTAAGGCAAACCTTGCGTGGGAAAAGGTGGTTTAGTCATTCATCAAATATAAAACCTCTCTATGTGACATCCAAACCAACACTCTTTTTTTACACTTTCTTTATAGCAATAATGTTCATTTTTCTTCTGGGTTCAAGTTTTTGGAGATTTGTCAACCTGGAAAGTTAAATGTTAATTATAAAATAAATAGTTTCATGAATTATCAAAATGGAAATTAGGATTAGCAGAAGAAATAAGGTGGATGTTGGCCCCAAAGATGACTGTTTTAAGCGTGTGTAACAACGTCTTATCAGGAGTTTTATGTCACTGAGTAAAGCGGATCATCACAGCTGTCCAGGGCCTAGTGGCCTACTTCAAGAAACGTGTTTATTCCATTAACATATGGACAGGACAACTATTAGAAATTCCCCGGTTACTTTATTTTTTTAACATAAATTTAAAGCTTTATACGTAAGAAACAAAACAAGATGGAAATGATATGGATTGATGCAAAATAATTGTGGATTTTTTTAAAGAGTAGTTGGTTTAAAATGGTGTCATGTGTAAGACAGAAATAAAATAATGACAAAATCAAACTGAAGTGAGGCAAAAATTGGAAACTGGGAAATTAAAAGGATTTAGTTGACTGCCCAATTGCAGGGAATGGCACACATGGCCACATTGAATATTTTATTAGAACTAAAAGGAGTACACAGATTCAAAACTATGCACATCTTGGGCAATAAGCTGTTTAACAGTTGGCAAAAAACGAGTGAGATAGCTGTCAAATGACAGGAGGAATATTACAACATTAACTCTCTCGTAAATTTTCTTTCATAATCATGAATTTATTTCTCATAATTAGTCAATTGTTACGAGTTAATCAATTACGAACTGTCATATTATAATTGTGAGAGAGGATTATTGGTATAGTATTATTCAATGTGAAGTAGTAAAGAATCCCAACCCAAATTTTTTGAATGTCAATGCAATGAAATTCATTTTATCACATTAACATTTCTCATTTATAATTATAAAAAAAAATATTTGTCTTTAGTCCCCAACTTTAAGTTTAAGGGGATACAGTTGCAATAAAAAAAATTATTCATCTTGTTTTTTTTTACTTCAAAATTTTATATCTATAACTACAAAAAAGTTAAAACTAAATTTAAATGAGTCTAAATTAACAATAAATTATGTGACCAAGTCAATTAATATCGTTATCATATGTATTAATTTGTTTGCGGAATTGAAACATGAAAGTTCTTTCAATCAAGTGATCAATTTTGAATCTATCTTGACAGAAGAAAAATCTTATTTCATTATATTAAAAACAAAATACCCCATATCACAAATTCTCATTTAGGAAATTTGTGATACGTAGACCTGAAAACAATTAAGTAATTAATTATACATCTCATATTGACAAAAGAAAAATCTAGTTTCATTTCCGTTAAAACGAAACACCTAGTATCACAATTTTTTTGTGATACTTGGTTTAAATTGATTTTTTTATATACTTTATTATTAATTCTTATTGATTTAAATATACTTTAAATTTAATAACGGTAAATATAAAGTTTTGAATTAAAAATATTGAAGATAAGAAGATCTTTTCTATTACAATTATATTCCTGCTTAATTTAAAGATGGGGGCTAAAGACAAAAATAGCGGGGGCTACAAATTAGTTCCCTTCAGTTTTTCTTCTTCTTCTCATTATTATCCAAAACTAATATCCAAAAAAATTATATATTTTATGCTCTTTTGAAAAACTAGTTTGGGATAATAAATGAAATTGTTTATATATTTTTGCAAATAGTTGTTAGTGAGGGCAGGATTATCTTTTTCTGGTAGTGTTCGGTCCAGTTTGCGCATAAACTCAACTAATCTCTTGGTGCCTTGAAATAAACGACTGGATAAATCTTTTCAGTGACACCTCTATTAGTGTTTGAAATGACTCGAACTTAAAAACTCATGTTCAACCACTTTGCTCTTTTACTATCAAATCACCTAGGGGTGATTTTAATTTTATATTATCTTATTAAACCTCATATTAAAATTTACCTAACAAAAAATTTCAAGTATACATAAATATCTAGTCA
The DNA here is from genome assembly GCF_008641045.1 of Pistacia vera. NCBI lineage: Eukaryota > Viridiplantae > Streptophyta > Magnoliopsida > Sapindales > Anacardiaceae > Pistacia > Pistacia vera. The sequence goes on from NW_022196414.1 coordinate 37,641, forward strand.
AATCTTACCTATTTCTAAAAGCAGGGGCGGATCCAGTCTTGTTTTAGGCGGATCATGGCCCAACCTCAATTTTTTGTTTAAATACTAATTATATAATTTATAGAGTTTGGTCAACTCTAACAAAAATATTAATGAATAAAAATATTATTTTGTAATTAGTTTTTATTTTGACATACTCTAAATTTTTGGATCCGTTACTATTTAAAAGGACCCTTTATGTTTATATTTCCACTTGAAATCTTATACTTTCTCAATTGTCTATTCTTCATATGTATCCAACAATATCAAGCTTTTATTTGAATATAAATTTTATGTCGTTGTATGTTATTAGAGCAGTCTACTGCAGTTAGTCATATTAGTTAGTTTACTGTTAATTGTTAGTATAGTTACGAGTTAGTTAAGTGTTAGTTGCATCCAGCTGTGTAACTATAGTTAATAAATTCAGTAATTATGATTAGTAAAGGACTAAAGGTTGGTTAATAGCAAAAGTTGCGGTTAAGCTTGTATATAGTTTTGTCACGAAAAACAGAGCAATGCGAGTAAATTCTTTCTTCATGTAAACTCTCCTTTCTTCATTTCATTTCATATGCAGAGATTTAGAATTAGAAAGTTACCGGGATTTTAGCTAAAATTATTTCTCCTTGGAATAAAATTTCAATTTCAGTAGCAATACTGCAAAACCTCAGGAAGCCTGGTCATCTGGGGACATTGAGGTCCTAATCCAAACCAAAACAGCCTAAAACTAAAGAAAATGCATAAGAGACTCAAGGCATTATGAAGCATCTGACTGCAGTAGATAATAAGCACAAGCTTCAGTACATTTGTTAATGGTTTTAAAAAAATAACCAAAGCAACTCTAATGATCTATGTTAGGGGGACTGAAGTCTACAGTAAAACAACTTACAAAACCGAAGAAAATCGGCTCAGTTTATTATCAAGCAGATAATATGTAAAGTGCAAAAAGTTACTATAAAATCAGAGCATATCATCAAAGAATCCAACTGGTGTTCTTCATTTTAATTTCGTTTCTCAATTATATTCTGGTGTCTTGAAAAAGTTTTCTAACGATAACCACAGTTTCACTTCAGTATCAACCAAATGCAAAGGTTAATCAGAAAAACTAAAATGAAAGAATAATGAAAAAATGTCCAGCTCCATCCAATTACATGTCAAGTGTCAACTGAAATTTTCAAGCGACAGTCACTGTCTCTGTCCCTGTTGCCGTCACCATCGTCGCTGTTGTGGTGGATGTTGTGATGGAGGTGGGCAGGTGGCCGTGGCACTGGCTGCATGCGGTGATGGCCCAGGTGAAGATGGCGGTGGTAGTGGATGCGGTATCACTGATAATGCTTGAATCACCGTTAGACCATTCTTAACCAACAGTAAGTCCCTACAATAAGATTTTTCTATCAGAACCTGCACCGAAAAAAGTTTAATCTAGAATGTCTTATATAACTACTACTTCCAAAAACTAACAGGTCAAGAGCGACACTTCCTTTACTATGCTTAAGATCGGGATGTGGTTCTTCAACCTGAGGAAGTAAAATGAAGCACGATCTGCATATGGCACATTTACAGTACACCCTTGCATTCCTGGAGCATTACTAAATTGCAGAAGAGTGTTATCTGCCATTGCAACTCTGGTTGATAGAAAGGTCTTTGGAACTGTGTATGTGCACTGGAGAAGTACTTCTCTAAGAAAATCTAGCAGAATTAAGTAAAAATGAGAGTTTAGATTGTGCTGAAGTGAACCTTAAGAAAGGATTCTACTTCTTGATTGAGATTTCCGCTGGGTTTTCAATTGAGAGAGAGAAAGAAAGTTTCTTAATTCTGAAATGTGAAACCAGAGCACAATGTGAGAATATTGTAGTGTAGTATAGTGTATTGTATTAATTTATGATAGACTATTTTAACAAGAAAGTATTCTGATACAATGGCTGTCAGTATAAAGCAACTAGAAGAGAAGCTTCCATATTTTGTCAGATGCTTAATTAGTACATATTCATGTATGTAATTAGTTGTCACCTCAATACACGAGGAATATCAAATCCGTTTACTTTTATCAGTCACAGTTTTATATTTGTATGGCTAAATTAATGTTTGTATGTACGTTGACTGACTTTGTTCATCAAAGTCAACTCTCTTGATTTCAGAATTACATTTACGATATTTTCATACAATCCTACTAGCTTGTGATTGGTTAATTTATAGTGAATTTCGTCTGTCCAAATACAAACTGATCAATCACAAACTACCACCTTAAGATTGTATAAAAAAGTTGTAACTATAGTTTTATTATTTAAATAGCCAGATTTGAACTAATCTTGAGTTCATTTCTGACAAAACTATAGTATGTAAATGTAGAACAAAAATAAAAGTTCAAAGAAAGAATTCGGAAAGATCTATTCTTGGACAACCTCAGGCCCAAAAACTTGATAATTTCCTGGAATTGATTCATTTAAACCATAAAAAAGGAAGGAAAAAATTGGAAAAAAAAGAAGAAGAAGTAATTTTTAATCTTCTCCAGACATCCACAATCTTCTCAATCCATAGAAATAACGTTTGCTAGACCAAAAATATTATCCCACTATTACGCTAGTGAGAGTTACATGCAAAACACTTATTTATAACAAGTTATTTAATATTGAAATATCACAAGTTAAAATAATTAATAAATTTCTTCCCATATGATCATAGAGATGTCAAATAGACAGAGTAGAAATACATAATATAAAGTTATATGTGAATATATTTAATACCAAAAAAAAATTTGATAAAATAACCCATTTGACATGTCTTCATCATCACGCTATAGTATATGAATCAAGATTCATCTTACCCCACGCCAAGGCCATGTTACAAAGTCAAAGTCTACTCCCATATATAAATGGCAAAAGTCTTTAAACTCTTCTCGTGCTTCTGCATCTGTTAGTGCAATTAGGCCACAATGGCTAATTCCCTTGTCCTACTTTTCTTAGCTCTTTTTGCTTTATCAGCATCAGCTGATGGTGGGTATTGATTTTACCAGTTATTTATGTATATTTTCTTTCATTATATGTCCATTTTTAACGCTTAATTAATTAATTCATTATACTTGTTTGCAGTGAGCATTGATTGCGGGGCATTTGGTAGTTACATTGATGAAAATATTCAAGTATGGATGGGAGATGATGATCTTATCCAAACTGGTGAGTCTAAAGTTGTGCAATCTGGTAGTAAGGTATCGGATCATATAATGAGCACACTTAGAGTGTTCACGACCAGGAAAAAGAACTGTTACACTATCGAAGCCGCCAAAGGAGAACAAGTTCTTGTTCGTGCAAGCTTCTATTATGGAAATTATGACAAAAAATCAGCTCCCCCACGTTTTGATCTGCACTTTGATGGAAACTATTGGGCCACAGTTGAGACTTCAAGCGAAGATGTTATTTCTTATGAAGCAATTTACGTTGTAAAGGGCAGTGAAATAAGTGTCTGTGTTGCTCAGACAACTCCAAACCAATTCCCGTTTATATCAGCACTTGAGATGCGACGCCTGGACTCAAACATGTACAACCATGTTGATGCGCAGTATGCTTTGTTTTTGATAAGTAGGATTGCTTATGGTGCAAACACCACTATCAGGTTAGCCACACCACTGCTTAACATTAGAAACTTCTAATATTTCACGTTAAATTACTTAACATTCTAATTTATGCTACACTTTTCAGGTCCCCAGATGATGTTTATGATCGAATATGGGTTCCAGCAGCGATTGGAAATGGATTAACTAAGGTCACAAGCGATGCATTACTCATTGATGTTAATATACCAGATGATCCTCCACAAGCTGTCCTGCAAAATGCAATTACAACTTCAAGCACATCTGAGTATATAGTTCTACGCACTAATTATTTGCCAACTGAGGAAGTTCCCGTCTATATCAATATGTACTTTTCTGAAGTGGCTGAGCTTGATTCAACCCAGAACAGATCCTTTTTGCTTTACATAGACAACAAACCTGAGTCAAAGACCATTGTCCCTCCTTATGGAACTGTCTCCGAATTTTACATTAGTAACGTGACTGCGTCTTCAAACACTTCATTCTCCTTGGTCGCGACCGATGATTCAACGCTGCCTCCTTTCATAAATGCCATCGAAGTTTTTCTTATCAGTGATCCACTAACAGATGGGACTAACAGCAATGATGGTTGGTCTCAAAATTCTTACTTGATTTTTCAGTTATCTTGTCCTCACATTATGGGATTATTACAAAACTAATAATTAATTTGCTCTGATTTATTAGTGGAAGGATTAGCTTCACTCCAAAGTCAATTCAGTGTACTACAGGAATGGGGCGGAGACCCCTGTCTTCCGGCTTCTTTTACATGGGACTGGATCAATTGTAGCACTGGTGCCAGACCTCGCGTAACAGCACTGTAAATTTCTGCATTGTTCTTGTTCAGAAAGCTTGAATTTCATAATCATCATTAAGTTGAATTATTTATTTAAGAAAATTTTTCCAATTTTCAGTTATCTCAGTGGATTTGATCTCTCAGGGCCACTTCCTGATTTTAGTTCCATGGATGCTCTTCAGATAATGTAAGTTAAAGAGGATGATCATTATATATAAATTACTGACCCTATTCAAGTCATATATATAGTTCTAAAAGTGTCAACTTTCTATCCATATGTATGCAGAGATTTGCACAATAACAGCATAAGTGAAGAAATACCTGATTTCCTTGGCAAATTTTCAAATCTGAAACAATTGTGAGATGTTGCCCGCATAATTTTCTCTTATAATTACATTGTTGATATTATATTTTCTTCCATGAGAACTAACAAACAATATTTGTTTTCTTCAATCCAGGAATTTGGCTGATAATGAATTCAGTGGACCTGTACCCGCATCATTATCACAGAATAACAAGTTAAAATTAGAGTAAGTTGACCAATTGATTTTTTAATCTATTGAATTTGGTGGGAATTAAGCTAGACTGAGTTTAACATACCAAAATTTAACACAATGATTCATTGGATCATGTTCACAGTGTGTCAGGCAACCCAGATTTGTGTGTCTCTGGCAAGTCATGTCAAACAACTGATGGAACTTCATCGGTCACAAGAGGAAGCAGGAAGAAAAAAGAAAAAGAAACTACCTGTAATACTTGGCTCCTCTATTCCAAGTTTCCTTGTTTTTTGTGCTATTTTTGGAGCTGTTGCTGCATGGCACCATAGAAGAAAAAACAGCAGCTATAGCTTCACTCAGTGCAGGTCAGCCAACTAGTCCTAAACTGGTCATTATAAGCTTCCATTTGCATATCTAATGTTTGAAAGAAGCAATTTATGTTAACATTACTATGATCCTGTGGTTTCAACCAAGCTTTTTAGTAATTAAGCATCAGTGCATTGAAATATATGTACGGGTTAAATGTTAATTATTTCTTATAAATGTTTCTGTGTATTTTAATTAGGACAAGCTGGTTCAGCCAATAAACCTAACGGCAGCCCACAGGGAGGGACAATGAGTACACAAATGGTGGGCAAAATGGGTCAAGCAGTGATCAATGAGTTCAAAGTCAGCATTGAAGAGCAAATAACTTCACAGGTCACCAATCAAGTTGATGAGATAGCACAAAATGCGCAACAGCAGGATGTGAGGAACGCTTGATTTCTCTTTCTTTCTCAACTTGCTTTTCATGCAAATTGGAAGCCTATAGTTGACTGCTAAAAGTATTTTTACATTTTTGTTTAATAATATATATGTTTGCCCAGGATGCATGTAATGAGTCCTACCTCCTGGTTGGCTGGTAATTCATATATATATAATGGTGTACTCAGAATGCATGTTTAGTAGTATTTCACTTTCCGAAGTCAACATTGAATTTGTAAGAGTTTAATTATATTTCCATGGCAAGTAGGGATAGAAAAATACCATTTCATTTGCTGGCAACCTTTAAGTAATATTCTGCAGTTCCATTTGCAAGTTATCCGGATCAACCTATTTCTGACTTATGATGCATCAATTTAATGGTCAAGAAGTCAGATTTACTTTCTAGAAATTAAGCGCATTGATGCTCATTCATTAGTTGTAAATTAATGGGTTCATAATCGAGCTATCATAAAAAACCAACCTAGGCATGGAGACAATTTTGGACAGAAAAATAAATTACTGAGGTGGGTGTGGTCTAAATTATATGTTAAATATGCTCTACAATACGATAGTCAGGCGTCTGCTTGCAGAAACGAGGCTGAAAAGGAAGAAGACTGGCTCAAACTTGATGTCAACTAAGGGGTTCAACAGCTCATTCGCCACTCTGGCTTGCCGGCATATGCTCATATTTACTCAGTCCAATTCTTTTCAGAATATTCAATCACAATATTGGAATAAACTAAACTTGTTTTCAAGCTAAGCAGCCTATTCCCATGAAAAAGACCTTCATTAACGGATCAAATGCAAGACCAAATATGCTGGACTACAAAATGAAAGGGAACTCAGAATTAACGTAGATATATAAGCAAGTAATTAATACTAATTAAAAGCCTTGTATTATCCTTTTCGGAAGGTTGTGGCTCTCCATCATAATTGTTAACATGGATTAACGTCAAAACGATTTTGAATTTGTCTATCAGTTAATATATTGTATTATCAAACACCGTTTTCTGTAAATGAATACATAGATCATAAAGCGCAGTTTAAAAATGTATTTTCCATATCTTACGTATAAATTAAACATCAGCGACTAGCCTAAATTGAAACTAAATTGAAATTTAATGGAATATGGAATACGTTTTATACTTCATAGTTAGTATTAAATATATTGTGTAATGAAGCAACTAACTCAGCCTAAGAATTCTATATTTTTTATTTTATTCGCCATGGCTAGTGTGCAAGTTGTTCACAGTATAAGTTGCAAGGCCAGGCTTGCCTTGCCCTACCGCCCTAATTATTTGATTAAGAGAATATCAACGCCTTCAAAAATTCCATTCAATCGCTGGTGCTTTCCATATATATGTTGGTCAATGATTGACTTGGCTTATCCAAACTCTAAAGTCTACCCTTCTCACTATTAATGGACACCAAATATGTTTAGTCAATTATGTTACTGTACTCCGAAAATTAGTTGAAGTATGCACAAGTTAATTTGGATATACTAATTATTAAAAAAAAAAATTCATGTTATTGTAAAAAAAAAAAATTAAAAAGCCAAAGAAAAGCTGAAAGAAGTTCATGCACATAAATCAAGGAAGATCAATTGACTCTTTCATATCAGGAAATCTATAAATCTCCCTTTAACCTATATGAAGTTGTGCTACATCTTAATCTCCCATGAACTTGCATGTATCGGATCAGTATACCCTAAGGAAAAGAGACCCACCAAAATTTTTAAAACCCCACTTGAAAACCTCTCACCTAGCACTGGTACTAGCGTCCAATATTGAAAAGATTAAAATCCAAAGTAAGGCCAGACATGAGTTCGTTATATATGTAGTATAGTCCACTCCTTTCTATTTAAAGGCTGAACAGCCCCACTTTGTCACCATCCATCCGTAGGCATTCATCCCATAATGGCTAGATATCTTGTACGTACTACTACTTTTAGCCCTCAATTCATTATCCATATTGGCTTACGGTATTGGTGGTGAGCTTCTTTTACTTTTCTACTCTTTATTTATTTTTCTTGTATTCAATCATGCATATTTGTTTTTTTTATCTTTTTTTGTACTTTCAAGAAAGAAACAAAAGTGATACTACATATAGTTTCTAATATCAGCCATGTGCTCTCTTTTATCCCATAATAAGCACAGTTTAAATGTTGCGTGATCTTCATCAGTGAGCATTGACTGTGGGGAATCTAAAGACATACATTGATGAAATTTTCATATCTTGGGTTGGAGACGATAATTATATTCAAAATGGAGAGTCTATGGTGGTGGAGTCTAACATTGTGTTACCTCAAGCACATGGAGGACACTAAGGGTATTCACTTCTCACCGGACGAATGCTATTCCATTGATGTGAGAAGGGGGCAAAAATTCTTGTCCAAGCAAGCTTTTACTATGGAAACTATTGTTGATTTTTGCAAGTGTAGAAATCGTGGAAGTAATAAAGTGCATAAATACGAATATTCGAACCAAGGGAATTATTGTTATCAATTGCCAATTAAACTATCCTATCACTATTTGATCAATCCAAAGTATCAAGGAAAATCTAAACTAAATTAACAATTGAATTTAAAAGAAAACTGAAAAGAAGACAACAAAAATAATTTTGGGTTTAGAACAAGATGATTAGACTAAGGCATAGATTTCATACCAACTCTATTCATGTATCGATCACTTATGCTAATTTTATTAAGATCTTCCTACGGGTCAAACTCCCTAAATTTTCAATAACTTTCTCTCAAACAATTATCAAATTAACCCCTAATTATTAAACTCGAATTACTCTAATCAGATTTAAGCAATTGAATATCATTATGCCTATAGAGTTTACAAACCCTCAGAAGTCGCTGTAACCTATTTCTAGCGTTCGCTCAATCTATGGTTTTACTACCGTAGACCAACTAAGTATCATCTCTCGATCTCAACCTAGTCCATTAGTTTATTCAATTCTTGGGCTCTTAAGAACCGAAAGCATAAGCATAATAATAAACTTATGAAGAAATCTTAATAGAAATCAACATAAATAAATTAACACATAATCAAAAGATTGAGCTATATCTTAGCCCTAGAGAATAAATTTAGTTCATAATAAACATGAAGAATATCATCTTATTAAAACAATCATCATGAGTTAATAAGAAAGGAACAAGAAACACTTCTATATTGTGAATCAAAGCTCCAGAACTTCTGTCACTTCCTTTTCTATAGGTTTTCCTTCTCTTCTTCTGCCTCAAAAATACACTAAAGACATATTTACACTCCTAGGGTTTTAGGGTTATGATTCCCATATCCAATCACTTAGAAGTCTTAAAACAGGAAATCACGTCATAAATTTAATGCAGAAAATTTTAAAATCGTAGTGTGTCGCGGCACTGCGCCTAGGCATAGTTGATTCTGCCCCAAAACTTGCAATCTTTAAAAGATGGTGATGTTTGAGTATGATAACATTCGAATCTGGCAAAGTGGTATAGATATGAATTGTAGCCATTTGAATTAGTTTCCAAAGGTCCATGAATCGTCTAATTCGATTATACAACCAAGATATTTTCAAAAGACCGAGGTATGCTCAAGTTGGAGCGTAATCTAGAATCTTCTCTTTACTTCAAACCTCCATAACTTCTTCAATTCAACTCTGATTCTTGATCTATTTGTTTCTACTCGTCACTCATTCCGTTGCCGACATGATTCTTCATCTGAGCATAAAATTTAAGCACTAGTAACGAAAAACACTCAAACACACTAGATCTCGTAAAAGACAATTATGAAAATATTAAACAACTTTACAAAATTAGCCTAATTTCCCACAAAAAATCCCATAAACCACTAACTAATGTGTATTTTCAAGCTCTTATAAGAAACTATGATAAGAAATCCTCTCTCCTATTTTTATCTACATTTGTGGGAACTTTTGGGGTACTATTGTTACCACTATTGATACACTGTTTTCCATGAAGATATATGTTGCTAAAAAAAACATTCCCTTCATATCAGCAATTGAAGTGAGGAGTTGGCCATGAACATTTACAAAGAAGTAGGAAGATTTTGAGGAGAAGAGGTCTCATTTGGCACTAAAGAAATTGTAAGGTATCTTATCAAAAAAGTATGTCTTTATTTATTTTATTATTATTTTTTTAATTTTCCTGTTAAGTTCTTGATTCTTCTATGATAAAACTCATCCAACATCATTGTAGGTACCCAGTTGATGAATATGATATAATTTGGAATCCAAGAATAATACAGCTAGATCCACAGAGGCCCACGAGTGATGCACCCATTACTGTAAATCTAGAAGATAATCCTCCAGCAGCTGTGATATAGAACACATTTATACCTTAAATACATCTTTCATTATAAGTTTAAGAACTAATCTTCTCAATTGAAGTAACATGTACTTTTCAGAAGTTTGTTAGTTCGATTCGACCCACGAAAGATCCTTCCAGTTATACATGAATGAGTTTCTAGTCTGGGTATCATACCACAATATGGAAAAGTGATAGAATTATCATTGATAAACTTAAATGCTTCTGCAAACACTTCATTTTTATTGCTAGTTCTACTTCGACATTACCCCTTCTCATCATGCCCTGGAAGTTTTCACCATTAGTGGAAATAACAGATGGAACCTCTAGAGATGATGGTAATTAATGTTATGATTATAGTAAAATCAATTCAGGTTGTATGTACTTTAAATGCTAACTAGGGTCATCTATTGCTGCTAATTAAGTGGAGGGATGGCTTCATTGAAAGAGAAATTTGAAATACTGCAAGATGGAATGGCGATCCATGTCTTCCTTCACCATTTAAATGGGAGTGTGTCATTGTAGCACTGGTGCCCCCCCTCGTGTGACCGCATTGTAAGTTATTTTCAAAATTAACCCAAAATTAAATCAAAGATTTTGTTGGATTCGAGAATAATAATCAAGGTGTACTCTTGATTAATCTTTTAGGTACCTAACGACTTCGATTTGTTGGATTCCCTTCCAGATTTAAGCTCCATGGACGCTCTTGAGAAATATTGTAGCTTAGTATTGGCTTGCATTATACTTGAAACTTTTAATTAATAATTAAGTTTTCTTGCAGATATCTACACAACAATAGCTTAATGGTGAAATCCTTGATTTTCTTGGCAACTTTCCTAATCTAAGACAACTGTGTTTTTCTCAAGATATCACTTTTCCAACAATTGTTGTATTTTCCTGAGAATTTTACTAACGATTAAACTTTGTTCCTTCTCTAGGAATTTAGCAGATAATGATTTCAGTGGAACTGCTAATTCACTATCAAAGAACACCAAATAAAACTAGTGAAGTAACTAATCCAATGTGTTAAACTTTTACTCAAATTCAGTTGACATTTCATATAATTGAGGTGGGTATGAATCCTCACCCAATAAGGTCTTGTTGAATGAGAGGATTACCCCCTCTTATAAACCAATAAGCTAAGCGTGCTTAGTCGATGTGGACTCCAACACTCTCTCTATGGTCAATCCCATATGTGGGTCAGTCTGTTAATGAGTAGTTTATTGGCTCTAGCTCCTCACCTGCTGATCAAGCGCTTATCTCAACTGAACCTGGGCTCTGATACCATGATGAATTTGAGATGAGCTTGACTCCTCACCCAATAAAGCCTTGTTGAATATGAGAATTACCTTATCTTATAAACCAGTAGACTTGAGTGTGCCTAGTTTATGTGGAACTCCAACACATTCTGATTCAATTGTACCCTCTTTTTATTTTGATTACAGAGTGAGGGCAATCCAGATTTGTGCGTTTCTGGTATAATAATGTTTCAATATGGGTTAACGATTCTTTTTCTACCCAAAGTATGGCCTAATGACACTTTCCCACCTAAAAGTTTCAAAATACAACTTACCGCCTAAAAGTATATTTGTTTTAATACCCAAAATACACTTCCTTAAGTCTTTGATTTTTGGTTGCCGACAATAAAGAGAGAAAATAGGCTTTTGAAGAAGGGAGGCCGGTGAGTCTTTTGTTGGTGGCAGGTAAAATTTTGGTGGTCAAGATTGGTAGAAATTTGACTGGGAGGGGTGGTTGCGCGTTCCACAAATCACTCAATTGTTGGCGATTGACGAGGTCGGGAGCAAGGTGTAAAGGGATTTTGGTGAGTGATGATCGGGGAAGAGAATGGTGGGGGTGTAGGGTCACATAATGCCGGTGAAACAAACTCAAAATCAACTCAATCGTAGTGGCAGGGTGATGAGTCTCAATGACGTTTGGCAAGTTACTAGGAGGTAGGGTAGAAAGGTTTTGTAGAGTGGAGGTTGGTGGATCGAATGATGATGATTGATTGAATCTTCGTCGTCGGAATTAGCCAAAAATTAGCTAAGACAGAAACCCTAGCTTTGTGGTGGCTGACAATCGACGAGAAACAAGTGCCTAAGTGAGAGGGGTTTTGTAGAGAAAAGACCGGCGGTTTAAATGATGGTGACGGAGAGAATTTTTGCTGTCGGAATCGATTTAAAACAACAAGATCGAAGCTTTGAAATTTGGATAGTATCATAATATTAACTTTGGGTAATAAAGTTGTATTTTGAAACTTTTTAGTGGAAAAATGTCTTTAGGCCATACTTTGGGTGGGGAAAAGTCGTTAACTCTTCAATATGAGATAAAACTTTAAGGAAGTACATTTTGTTTTTCTGTTTTGTGTAAACAGGGCAAAAAAAAATGGGCAAGGGCCCAAACACACCGCCAGGAGGGATAATGACCTGCAGATAGGGGGGGGTGGTGGGCGGCCAACAATAGAATCGATTTATGGACAACATCCAAAATCATACGGCAAGGAGGTGTAATCAAAAGTATTATCACCAGGCTCACGAAGACCATCATGATAATGCCACCCACACCTAATCTCTCTCTTTCTATCTTATTGTTGTAAGTGGATTCTTAAACAATGGTGGTATCATGTAACGAACGTGACTTTTTATTCTTTTTTTTATGAATTCCTATTCGAATTTGTGTTATAATAATGTAGGCTACGTTTGGTCCGTAATTCAAAAATATTTTTCAAAAAAAGAATAAAATTAAAATATTTAAGTTACATTCTTAATATTTTAATTTTTTAAAATACGTTTGATTAATATAGAAACAATCAAATATCAGTATAAATTTACCATCAGCAAATTATACAGTGAAAACAAATATACACATGAACATTAAAATTTGTATGTTATTACTTGTTTAAAGTAGTCTAAAGTTGTGCATTTTTTTTTTTTTTTTTTTGAGCATATATCTCCAATCTAAAATATTGCAAGTTTATGGTTTGTTAAATCTAATGTCACTACTATGGTGAAAATCAACATTGATCTGTCTAAGCATTGACTTAGGAGTAATAAGTATATTTTTTATACGTTGAACTCATAATAGAATTTCACCTAATCTATCAAAGAAAACCACGTTATAAAATAAAATACCCTATAAACTAATTAACGCTACATGCGCTTATGAAAACTCTCTCAAAGCCAAAACTTCAAAAATAATTTTTATATATAAAATATTAGTAGATAATACCCGGAGAGTTTGAGAGATGAAAATAAGTCAAAAGAGACGGGGGAATAGTGATGGCTACATAAACTATGTTGGGTAGTCGAACAGTTCAAGAGGGACTCTTAGATGTATTATTCAAAGGTTTCGAATTCGAGTTCTTCTTACATGCTATAAGAAGTAGTCATTGAAGTTCTTACTTGGCTAATAGTTTTAAGGTTTTTGACGATGTTAAGGTATGCGTAAACTGACCCGCACAATTTCAGCCATTAAAAAAATGACGACTACATAAAAAAAGAAATTAGAGTTTTAATTTGAGGAATATAAAGAGTTGTTATATATTATAGATTTTATAATAAAGGAAATAAGATGTTTTGTTTTTCAACACAATTAGGAAGAAAACAATGTTTTATTGTTTTTTTTTTAATTGAATTATATTTTAGAATTCATCCGAAAATAGTTTTTTGAAATTTTTTCAACCGAACATGTTTTTCTAATATTCACAATATCTCGTGTTTTAGAAAACAAAGGATTGTATTTAAATACTATATTAAATAGAGCCGTAATGTTTTTTGAAATTTTAATAAGTGTTTAAAGCATGAGATGGCAAGCTGTTATGAAAATTATAAGTTCTAATCTCACTACTTGTAGTTTTCTTAAATTTATACTTCGATCACTAACTTTTGATTAAACTTATATATGTAATCAGTTTTCAATTAATATTAGGGTTTTTTTTCTATTCCTGAGATTTAACCAAATAACAAAGCTCTCGTAAAATTTTAGAAATAATTAAATTTCTTTATCGTAAGAAAACTATTAGTATATCATTAGAATTATAATATGATGAGTTAATAAATATTTATAAAATTCTTCCTCTGTCATATATTTTAACATCGAAAACTTAACCGTAAGAGAATTTTGGCCATGTTTGGCTTATTATTTTATCTCTATTCCCAATAATATTCTCCAAAAATGTTTGGCACATTATCCAGAAATATACTCTTTTTTTTTTTATTATTTAGACCCCATAGGTTATTAATTTCATCAAATACACCCTGAAAAAAAAAGTTTAAAAATTATCAAAAAACCGCCGCGACTCATACTTGCCAGATTCCGGTAACCACCATCGGTGGTAGCCGGAATCTGTACAACGGCCTACTTGACGACCATAAATGGCCGGAAGTTCACCGATCTGACCTTTTCAGGCCAGATCCACCACGGATCTGGTCGGAAAAGGCCAGATCTGGCCGTGAACAACGCCAAAGAAATGGCATCGTTGACCGAAAACGACGGCCATATCTTTGGATTGCTGACGGCAAAAGATGGCCGTCGTTTTGGCCTTTTTCGGTTGTCGATGGCCACGGCAGGCCTTAGATCTGGCCTTTTCGGTCAGATCCGTGGTGGATCTGGCCGGAAAAGGCCATAACGACGCGTTACAACACAGATCCGACCGGTCTGTGTAGTAACGCGATTTTTTGGCCAGATTCCGACAATGGTGGCTAGAATCTGGCACTACAGGTGATGGGGGTATTTTTGTCATTTATATGTGGGGGATTTATTAAATTAGCAAACTTATGGGATTATTTTATAAATTTTTAATTTTACCTTGTAATACTCCCATATTCAATTATCCAATACATTCCTAAATTCTATCCAAAATAATAAACAAAGGCACCCTTTATTATTACTACAATGACAAAGGGGAATTTTAGCTATAAACCCATTAATGTATCACAGCAATGTTTTATGATCTCCAACTTTACAAAAAACATTAATAATTTTTAAGCTTATAAATATAATCTATCGGTAAAAGTGTCATTTCTATTTACATGTTACATTAATCATTTTTGTTATTAATTTTATCATAAATATATACTTAAATAGTCACATCATATAAAGAAAAATAAGTACGCCAATGGAGACGACTTATGGACCTGCTTTTTCTTATTCAGTTAGTAATTCATCCTCTGTACAACTTTAACTTTATATTATACATAACAAAGGCAAACATATTAAAACTCAATTATAAACATTTTTTTTTTTTTTTTTTTTTTTTTGCTTTTGGCAATCGTTAAAGGTCAAATGTATGTTAGTTGAAATTTATTATTTTGATTCTTTAATTTCTTTATTAGTTGATATGTAATGCGTTATGTCTTTTTTTTTTTTTTTTTCAGTTGCTGTATTTTGGGAGGTCCTTAATTGGTAAGAAATTTTATCATTTTTTTGTCATATACTAGAAAAGAGTTGTAAGATTTATTTGAGTTATAAATATGCTATAGATAAATCGAGTTATAGTAAAGAGAATTTATTTTTAGATTTTTGCAAATTTAATTTACTGGCCATAGAATTATTATCTTTGAAAAAAAAAATATCCTGATTTGGTAGCAAATAGCAGACAGGCAAATGTGCCATAATTCACCAGAAATAATACCATTTTAATGGAATAAGATCTTATTGTATACAAAATTTGTTTAATCATGTGATAAATTGCATGGCATACATAGATATTTGAGAAATTATATTAAACGACATTATTTGGAGCCTTGAATTGAGAAATAACACTTTTTAGAAAGTGTCTCAAGAAATAGCAAAATCCTAATTTACACAATATTTTTAAGACAAATTGCCGCCGCATATAAATAAAACTACAATATTCATCCATCTTCTTCAACCCTAACCTACTCATCTGTCTAGCCAAATTAAAATTTCAACCCTAAACCAATACCCACCACATATTTGTGCCAAAATCGAGTGGAATTTGAGTGGAAATACTAGTTTTTGATTTAGGGTTTTTGGTGGATTTTAGGGTTAAGAATGAGAGATATGTTAAATGTTGTTGAGAACGGTGCAAAAATAGCTAGATAAACTGGGTGTTAAAATGGTGAAATGACGGTTGCATTTGTGTTTTTTTTGGCCGAATCAAGGGGTTTTAATTGGATTTAACCAAAAAATGTAGGTTTTGCTAGAGAAGATAAAGTCTATTTTTGGTCGAATACCTTGGATTTGGCTAAGACATGTTCTATCTAAATTGGCCAAATCAGGCCAAAGGCATGTTTTCAGCCACCTTAGTATCAAAAGGCACAATGGTCGATTCGACTGACATGTGAGTTTTGGCTAAAACTCGTCTTCAACTTTAGATAATTTCTATCTGAACCTTAAAAATTGGCTAAAACCCATATTCAAATTTCGCCTAAACAATTCAAATTAACAACACCAAAATATAAATAATAAACTATAAAAATAAAATCATTTCAAAATAACTTATTTAACATGTTTCCTAAGACATATATGCAACGTACTTAAAATTTTATATTTCAAACAACTTTCAAATAACAAAACTTTCATTAAAAACAATAAATTAAGAAATCCTTAAAAAAAAAGCTCTTCAAGATCACAAATTCAGTCTTCACTTGGGGTTTTAGAGTGAAAGCGTGGGTTTTGAATTAGAGTATACTAACATACAAAGAGTTATACAAAGAGTCAATCTAGCCCTGAAAGAAGGGAAAAAGAAAGAGAGAAAGAGGCAATCATGAATTTCAAAGGTAGATTGACTCTTTAAGAACTCTTGTATGCCTCTTTGTAAGGCTAGTATTACTCTTTGAATTAATGTTAGGGATTTGTCATTAAAGGTATTTCGTCACTAATTGTACTAAAAAAAAATATGCATTTCCTGATGTGCTTTCGAGAAGTTGCATCAACCCCTCCCTTAATTGTGCCATTTAATAAATTTCTCTAAATATTTTGATATAATCCCATATTAGTTTTAATTCTCTATAATTGTGTTGTTTAATTATATTCTTTTTTACCATTTTAACCAATCAGGTGCAAGGTCACATATGATATATATATTAGTATGAGTAATACTACAGCAACCGACAGTATGCCATAAATGACGTGACAAAATCCTAACCATTGATAAATTAAGTTAAAATTAATCAATGGTCAAGATTTTGTATCATCGGTGCCAAATTCGATGAATACCGTCGATGATTGTATTATTTTCTATTAGTATTTATGATCACTTAAATTTAATAATTTTTGTTTTCATCATTTATAATTGGAGTACTTAGGAAAATACATTTTTGTAGGTTTTATATCAAGATTATAAAATACAACGATCGTTTTATTGTTTTTTCCTTGAAATCCTAGAAAGCGATCCCTCTGGGTCCCAAAAGTCTTGTCATCCATTGGTCAGAAAACGCCGCATCACGACACGAAATGACACATTGCCCACATAAACATTACCCACTCATCTATCGTACTTATCATCGCCATAAAAAACCATTATTTGCTTCGTGACTCGCTGCGTCCTTATTTCTCCCTTTTCTTCGATTTAGGGCACGGAAAAAACAAAACAATAACAAAATCGTTAACAAAACTCGCTATTTGACTCAGTAGCTAACACAATAGATTCTGATCTGCCTCCAGGTACTCTCACTCTCTCTTTCTTTCCCAATCGCTGAGTCTACTTGATTTTCGACTCGCCCGCGAGTTCGATCTGAGTTCACTTAACTTTTTTATTTTTTACGATCCTCCCGTTCTGTCACCGTTTCTTTTTCAAACATGCATCAAATATTGTTCGCATTAATCGCGATAAGTAAATTAGTTTTTTATTTTATTTTTTTTTTTTATTTTTTGGATGTGGACTTGATTTGTTATATTAGGTTTCGTTTTAAGCATTGAAAGCTTTATTTGGTTGCTGAGAAGCTGCGGCCAAATTTGTGGCAGATTAATTGATTTTTTATTTTGGATTATGCAATTATTGATGAAAGCTTTACTGAAGTAAGCGGAAGTAGAGATTGTTTTTACTTCTTGTTTTATTTTTGTGAGTGTGAAAATGAGAGTTTAAGTTTTAGATTTTAGTTTCTTTGGTTCTTTCATATTCAAGTAAAGCAGTAAGAGATTATTTCTTGGTTTTTAAATTTTATTGCTTTTTGCTTACTGGATAATACATTTGCGATGAGACTTTATTTTATAAACTGATTTTTCATTACGTTTTGTTATAGCTTGCAGCTCTTTAGAAAATGGATTTAGTGTGGACTTTTTTCAATAATTTTTATGTTATTATATTGTGTACATTTGTGGGTCCTTTCTTCTATATTGAGCATGTTAGGGTTTTTGACCAACCTATTCTATATTGAATTGTCCCTGTTTTTTCTTAACGAAACGGTATGTGTAGGAATAAATCATTGAAGCCTAATAGGACTCCTTAAGTGTTTGTGTAAGACCTCTTTATCTATTCGTCAAACATTAATTAATTTTGCAAAGATGATAGAAACCCAGACATAAGGCCTTAATATGTCAAGATTTGTTATTCCAAAATTGGTGGTATACAAAGTTGATATTAGGTAAATGAGTATGACCTCCGACTACGTGTGGGATCATTCTTGATGTTTGGCTCTGTGCGTGTGCTGTGACATTGGGTCGTTCATTCTAGTCGCATATCCTGTCTCAGTTTTGGTTACACTTTTAGTTTCTTACAATATGTGTTGTCCTTTTCAGGCAATAAGTGAATATTCACTGAGAAAAGCTTTTCAAATCAGCAATCTATTCTTGAAATCAAGAAAACAGAAGGGTTCTTCCAGGAGGAATGATTTTTTGCGAGACTTTGAGACTTGTGCAATGTCGGGGGTACTTAATGTACTGTCACTGAACTTGCAAACTCTAGGCCAAAGAAATTATCCATAGAGTTGTGGAACCTTTTTTGCTTAATGGGATATGTGCATTTTGTTCGTTGTGAAGTGGTTAATTTATAGAATTTGGAATTTGCTTTGAGAAAATTTATTGATGCTCTTCTCCAGTCTATAAGAAGTGATAAGTGTACAAAGTTTCTAGTATTTTATTTTCTTTTGTGGATTTTTGCTATTAATTGGTGATATTCTTGTTTATGTGCTTATGGGCATAAGCAAAAAAACGAGTGATTTCATCTTTAATGTAATATTTGGTTGTGACTATTTTTTTAGGTATTCTTTGAGAATATGGTTTGAATTGAGTTGCCACCTTTGGATGTAACAAATTTAGTACTTATGACCTGTTGCTTGGTAGTAGGTTACTTGCTAATTGTATTTAAGGATGAGTTATGAAATACCACTGCTATGATTATGAAAATTATTGTTGCTTGCTGTGGTGATGATCATATGTTTATGAATGTTGGTATCCTGTTAGCTATTTGTTTTAGTTTATGATTTTGATTTTTGGTGATATGCATTTTTATGGATTGGCCATGTTTTTCTGTTCTTTGCAAAATTTTGACACACTTTTAGCTGCAGTCTTTCTCAATGGATCGGCTTCTAATATTCCAGACGGTACGGGCGATCATTTGCCACACTTTCTGCACAGTCTGGTGCGGCTTTCCCTGTTTCCATCACACTGGTGGTGGTTTTGCTGCAGCTGCACTCATTTGTGGTCTTTAATTTTATATAATGGTATCTTTTCCTTTTGCAGGAACTATTCAGGGGCTTCATAACATTCATGGGAGCTTTAATGTTCCCAATATGCCGGGAACAATTACTTCAAGAAACTCACAATGAATAACGTTCCATCTGGTGGGGTTCAACAACCTATGGAAGCCTTTCTAGTGGAAGATTTGCATCAAATAATCTTCCTGTTGCTCTATCCCAGGTACTTGTGATATGCCATGATGGAATTTCTCTGTTGTTCTTTTCTATACATGTGTTAGTCTGCATGCGTTGTAGTTCTGTATAATGTCCTTAATTTTCAATTGATTTGGAGTATCTCATGGAAGCTCTCATGGACATTCAGGAGTCACAAACAGAGGGGGTAGAGTGTTGTTGGGAACCCTGGATTTAGTAGTAACACAAATGGAGTTGGGGTTCTATTCCTGGGATTCTCCAACCTCTGCGGCAAGGTAACGGAATGCTGTTCCAGGATTGGGAGTATCCCAATTTGGGAAATACAGGTCCTCGGATTAAAGTTCAATGGGAAACATGGGTGGTGGGGGTAACATCGAAGGAGCATAAGCTCTGGTGGGGATATTCGCACTGGTCTTGCATCTCGTTTAAATCTATCTGCAAATAGTGGAGGAAATCTGAGTGTGCAAGGACAAAATAGGTTGATGAGTGGTGTGCTTCCACAAGGTACTTACCCTGAAATGGCAGTATATTTTTTTTTTTGGGACTAGGGAAGTTGTCAACTGATCCTCCTGATTATGTATTAGCTTTAAAGTTGACCTATCTCTTATAATTATGTATTGTCTTTATACCAATGTTCCGAAAACCGGACTGGACAAGACCTGTTCAAGGGTCGGTTTGACGTTGGATCGCGTAGGTTGGACTGTATTATGGAAAAAGACACCGTAGTCCCTCAAGGTTTGAAATTCATCAAAACACCCCTTAATACTCCTTAAGGTTTGAAATCTGTCTTAAAAACCCGTCATGTTGTGCGAAGAGACTGGTTAGTGGTGGCGAGTTTCTGTGGGGTGCAGCGACGATCGACGGCAATCAAAGTTGGAATCATGGGGCTTTTGACGGATAGGTTCGGCGAATCTGAGGTGGTGCTAGGTGAGTTCCTTCGGCGACGGAAACTTGTGGAATCAACAAAGAAAACCGACGTTCGCGTAACTTTTGGTGGACGTGCGAGCGACGATAGGCTGGACGACGCGCCACTGAAAATGGATGGGTTTGGGTGGAGCATGACGTCACGTCGAATGGGTAGTGTTTTCTCTGTCGAAACGATGCCAGAATCCGGCGGGATTGAGCTGCGATTGGACCATGACTCGGCAGTATTATCCGGCGGTTCAACTGCGGCTCAATCCGGTTTAAGGTAAATACCGGTTTTTATGAGATAAACGGACCGGAAATACCGGCGGCTCACAGCTCAAATGGGTCCGAATTGGCGGTCCGGTCGGTTTTCACGAAAACATTGATTACTACACACGCACAGCATTATTCACATTCTGTTATGGACTTATTGCCACATGAATGTTCATGGAAGATTCTCGGCACTTGGGTGTGAACACATATTTATTCATTTATTTGTTAGGTTTCTCTTCTAAATTTTTTATTGATGATAATGGATTCAATGCAGCTTAGTCTAGCTTTGTTTGATTGTGTGACCTGACATATTTTATATTCAGGATCTCCACAGGTCATTTCTATGTTAGGAAATTCCTATCCTGCTGGTGGTGGTCCACTTTCCCAAAGTCACGTTCAAGTGAACAATCTAAGTTCTATGGGAATGTTGAATGATGTGAACTCAAATGACAATTCTCCATTTGATATAAATAATGATTTCCCGCAGTTGACAAGTCGTCCTAGTTCTGCAGGAGGCCCTCAAGGTCAATTGGGTAATTATAAAAGATTGTGGAGTTTGGCTTTTGGATACTTCTCTTTGTTCTATTTCTTGCAACTGGAGATATAATTTAAACTGAACATTTCAGGTTCACTAAGGAAACAAGGTCTTGGAGTTAGTCCCATTGTTCAACAAAACCAAGAGTTCAGCATCCAAAATGAAGATTTTCCTGCTTTACCTGGGTTTAAAGGTGCAAAGATATTCTTTTGGCCTGGCTAATGATATGTGCATTTTACATTATGATGTGTCAGAATAAGGTTTATCTACCATTTTTATATGGGAACTTGGAATCTCTCATGAGGAGAGTTTCAGGTCTTCACGCTCAATGGTTCACTGATGCTGAGTAATGTGTTTCCATCTACTGATAAATTGGAGATGCTGTGCTTATATTTCAAAGACTTTACTTTATTTCATAATATTTTTGTGTCACATGGTTAATGATCCTGAAAGGGAAAAGAGATCTAATATTGTGCATCAGTTCACCCATGAGAGTTGTTCTTTTACACGAGTTTGACTTGTTAGCCATTTACTAACTAATTATTTGGGGATGGAAAATTCTTTCTCTTGCTCAATATGTGAAAAGAAATAAAGTTTAGAAAAAGACAATTTTGTAATGGAAGCTGATTGGCTATCGTAAACAAAAAAATGTTGATCAGGTGTCCTAGAACTGTGAGTTGTTGACTATTTTGTTAGGTTTTGTGCAGGCGGTAATGCTGACTATGCTATGGATTTGCATCAGAAAGAACAACTTCATGAAAACACCATGTCAATGATGCAATCTCAGCACTTCTCTGTAAGTTCTACTGTTCAAAGATTTCTCTAGCTCCTCTTTTTTATTCCTTTTTGTTTTCGTATCTACATTTTTGTTGATATGAATTTCCATTTGTATTGGAATGATGCAATTTGCAGATGGGCAGATCTGCTGGGTTTAATTTAGGTGGAACCTACTCTTCTCATCGTCCACAGCAGCAACAGCAACATGCTCCATCTGTTAGTAGTAGTGGTGTCTCCTTTTCATCCGTTAACAACCAGGATCTTCTCCATTTACATGGTTCTGATATGTTCCCATCTTCACATTCGACCTACCACTCACAGGTTTGGCACTTTGTTGCTCTAATTGGTTTATTTTATTGTGTCTTGGCATTTGCTGTTAACTTCTCTATGTACTTTGTACTGTGTATTTATAGGTGGTTAACAGAGGCTGAAAGTTGATTTTTTGTTATTTAATTTCTTCCATCTTTCTCAAATAGAACTTAAAACTATCAAATTCAGTTGACATTTCGAATAATTTGAGGTGGGTTGACTCCTCACCCAATAAGGTCTTGTTGAATGAGAGATACCCCATCTTATAAACCACTAAGCTTAATGTGTTTTGTTAGTATATGGGTTTTTTTTCTTTGATTTATTTGTTATTTTTTACTTTATTATTTATTTAGTTATTGATTTTATGTATAGTATGTTTTTTTTTTATTTTTGTTATTGATTAATTTTTTAAATTTATTATTTTTTATGTTATTTATTTATATATTGTCTATAACTATTTATTTATTTATATTATATTTTTTATTTTTATTTATATTGTATATTTTTATTTTTTTTTTTAATTATTTTTATTACTTTTTTTTTTTAATTTAGGTTATTTAAATTTATTTTTATTTGATATGAATTTTTATATTTTTTTTTATTATATTATATTAATTATTTTTGTATATTTTTTTTTTTTAATATGTATTTTTATTCTAGTTTTTTATATTATTTTTTTTAATTTATTATATTGTGATTTTATTTTTGATATATTATATTTTTTACTATTATTTTTTTTTTTTTTTTTTAGTGTATAAATTTATTATGTATTAGAAGTTTTTTTTGATTTTATTATTTTTTGATTGTTGTTATTTTTTTAATATTTTTTTTTGTTAATTTTTGTTTTTATTTTTTATTTATAAGGTATGTTTTTCTATTTTTATAGTTTTTTTTATTTTTTTCGTTTTATTTTTTTTTTAAAAGTTACTTTTTAATAATTTTTTTCTTTATTTTATCCATTTGTTATGTTTGTATTCTTTCTTTTTTTTTTTTAAGTTTAATTTTGTTTGTTTTTTAATATTTTTTAATTTATTTTTTTCTGTACGTTTTTGTTTATTTTTTTAGATTTTTATTTTTAATTTTTATTTTTTTTTTTTTTTAACTTTTTATTTTTTATTTGTAAAAATATATTTTTTATTTATACTATTATTTTTATTTATTTTTTTAGTTTTTTATTTTTTGATTAAGTTATTTTATTATTAAGTGAGTATTATGTATTTATATTCTTTATTTATAATTTAATGGTTGTTTTTTTTTGTTTATTTTTTGTTTATTTATTTTTATTTTTTTTAAGGTTTTTTTTTTATTTATTATTTTTCCTTTTTGGAATTTTTTTATTAATAGTTTTAAGTTTTTTATTTTAAGTTTGTACTATTATATTAGTTTTATATTATTCTTTTCCTTCTCCTACCTTTATTATTATTTTATTATTTTTATATTTTTTTTTTTTTTATTTTATAATTTTATTTTCTTTAAGTTTTATTATTTTTTTATTTGATTTTTTTATCCTTTATTTATTTAGGATTTATTATTAGTTTTTTTTATAATTTACCTCTTTTAAGTATTTTTAGTTTATTGTTTTCCATTAATATACTTTTTTATTTTTTTTTATTTCGTTTTTAGTTTTTTTTAATTTTTATATTTTTTACTTTATATTAAGCGTGCTTAGTCGATGTGAGACCAACACTCTCCTTAGGTCAATCCCATATGTTGGGTACGTCTGTTAATGAAGGTAGTTATTGGCTCTAGCTCTCACCTGCTGATCAACGCTTATCTCAACTGAACCTGGGCTCTGAACCATGATAGAATTGAGATGAGCTTGACTCTCACCCAATAAAGCCCGTTGAATATGAGAATTACCTTATCTATAAACCAGTAGACTTGAGTGTGCCTAGTTTATGTGGAACTCCAACACATTCTTGATTCAATTTGTACCCTCTTTTATTTTTGATTACCAGAGTGACGGGCAATCCAGATTTGTGCGTTTCTGGAATCATATGTTTCAATATGGAGTTAACGATTCTTTTTTCTACCCAAAGTATGGCCTAATGACACTTCCCACCTAAAAAGTTTCAAAATACAACTTTACCGCCTAAAAGTTTATTTTTCGTAATACCCAAAATACACTTCCCTTAAGGTCTTTGATTTTTGGTTGCCGACAATAAACAGAGAGCAAACTTAGGCTTTTGAAGAAGGGAGGCCGGTGAGTCTTTTGTGGTGGGCAGGTAAAATTTTGGTGGTCAAGATTGGTAGAAATTTGACTGGGAGGGGTGGTTGCGCGGTCCACAAATCACTCAATTGTTGGCGATTGACGAGGCACCACGAGCAAGGTGTAAGGGATTTTGGTGAGTGATGATCGGGGAAGAGAATGGTGGGGGTGTAGGGTCACAATAATGCCGGTGAACCAAACTCAAAATCAACTCAATCGTAGTGGCAGGTGATGAGTCTCAGAGCTTTGGCAAGTTACTAGGAGGTAGGGTAAGAAAGGTTTTGAGAGTGGAGGTTGGGGGATCGAATGTGATGATTGATTGAATTTCGTCGTCGGAATTAGCCAAAAATTAGCTAAGAACAAGAAACCAGCTTTGTGGTGGTACAATCGACGAGAAATCAGTGCCAAGTGAGAGGGGTTTGTAGAGAAAAGACGGCGGTTTAAATGATGGTGACGGAGAGAATTTTTGCTGTCGGAATCGATTTAAAACAAACAGATCGAAGCTTTGAAACTTGGATAGTATCATAATAACTTTGGGTAATAAGTTATTTTGAAAATTTTTAGTGGAAAAATGTCTTTAGGCATACTTTGGGTTGGGAAAAAGTCGTTAACTTTCCAATATGAGATAAACTTTAATGGAAGTACATTTTGTTTTTCTGTTTTGTGTAAACAGGGCAAAAAAAAAGGGCAATGGGCCCAATAACACACCGCCAGGAGGGATAATGAACCTGCAGATAGGGGGGCGGGTGGTGGGCGGCCAACAATAATGAATCGATTATGGACAACATCCAAAATCATACGGAATGGAGGTTGAGAATCAAAAGTATATACCAGGCTCACGAAGACCATCATGATAATGCCACCCACACTAATCCTCTCTTTTCTATCTTTATTGTTGTAATGGGATTCTTAAACATGGTGGTAGTCATGTAACGAAGTGACTTTTATATCTTTTTTTTATGATTCCTATTCGAATTTGGTTTATATAATGTAGGCTACGTTTGGTCCGTAATTCAAAAATATTTTTCTAAAAAAAGTAAAATAAAATATTTAAGTTACATTCTTAATATTTTTAATTTTTAAAATACGTTTGATTAATATTAGAAAACAATCAAATATCAGTATAAATTTACATCAGCAAATTATACAGTGAAAACAAATATACACATGAACATTAAAATTTGTATGTTATTACTTGTTAAAGTAAGCTAAAGTTGTGCATTTTTTTTTTTTTTTTTTTGAGCATATATCTCCAATCTAAAATTATGCAGTTATGGTTTGTTAAATCTAATGTCACTACTATGGTTGAAAATCAACATTGATTGTCTAAGCATGACATTAGGAGTAATAAGTATATTTTTTATACGTTGAACTCATAATAGAATTCACCTAATCTATAAAAGAAAACCACGTATATAAAATAAAATACCCTATAAACTAATTAACGCTACATGCGCTTATGAAAATCTCTCAAAGCCAAAACTTCAAAAATATTTTTATATAATAAAAAATTAGTAGATAATACCGGAGAGTTTGAGAGATGAAAATAAAGTCAAAAGAGCGGGGGAATAGTGATGGTACATAAAATATGTTTGGGTAGTCGAACAGTCAAGAGGGACTCTTGATGTATTATTCAAAGGTTCGAATTCGAGTCTCTTCTTACTGCTAATAGAAGTAGTATTGAAGTTCTTACTTGGCTAATAGTTTAGGTTTTTGACGATTAGTTAAGGTATGCGTAAACGACCCGCACAATTCAGCCATTAAAAAAATGACGACTACATAAAATAAGAAATTAGAGTTTTAATTTGAGGAATATAAAGAGTTGTTATATATTAATAGATTTATAATAAAGGAATAAGATGTTTGTGTTTCAACACAATTAGGAAGAAAACAAGTTTATTGTTTTTTTTTAATTGAATTATATTTTAGAATTCATCCGAAAATAGTTTTTGAAATTTTCAACCGAACATGTTTTTTAATATCACAAATCTCGTGTTTTAGAAAACAAAGGATTGTATTAAATACTATATAAATAGAGCCGTAATGTTTTTTGAAATTTTAATAAGGTGTTAAAGCATGAGATGGCAAGCTGTTTGAAAATATAAGTTCTATCTCAACTTGTAGTTTTTAAATATATACTTCGATCACTAACTTTTGATTAAACTTTATTATGTAATCAGTTTTCAATTAAATTAGGGTTTTTTTTCTATTTCCTGAGATTTAACCAAATAACAAAGCTCTCGTAAAATTTTAGAAATAATATAAATTTCTTTATCGTAAGAAAAACTATTAGTATATCATTAGAATTATAATATGATGAGTTAATAAATATTTATAAAATTCTCCTCTGTCATATATTTTAACATCGAAAAATTAACCGTAAGAGAATTTTTGGCCATGTTTGGCTTATTATTTTTATCTCTATTCCCAATAATATTCTCCAAATAATGTTTGGCACATTATTCCAGAAATATTACTCTTTTTTTTTTTATTATTTAGACCCATAAGGTATAATTTCATCAAATACACCCGAAAAAAAAAGTTTAAAAATTATCAAAAACACCGCGCGACTCATACTTGCCAGATTCCGGTAACCACCATCGGTGGTAGCCGGAATCTGTACAACGGCCTACTTGCGACCATAAATGGCCGGAAGTTCACCGATCTGACCTTTTCAGGCCAGATCCACCACGGATTGGTCGGAAAAGGCCAGATCTGGCCGTGAACAACGGCCAAAGAAATGGCCATCGTTGACCGAAAACGACGGCCATATCTTTGGCCATTGCTGACGGCAAAAGATGGCCGCGTTTTGGCTTCGGTTGTCGATGGCCACGGCAGGCCTTAGATCTGGCCTTTTCCGGTCGATCCGTGGGGATCTGCGGAAAAGGCCATAACGACGCGTTACAAAACCAGATCGACGGTCTGTGTAGTAACGCGATTTTTTGGCCAGATTCCGACAATGGTGGCTAGAATTGGCACTACAGGTGATGGGGGTATTTGTCATTTAATTGTGGGGTATTTAAAATTAGCAAACTTATGGGATTATTTTATAAATTTTAAATTTACCTGTAATACTCCATATTCAATTATCAATACTATTCCTAAAATTCTATCCAAAATAATAAAAACAAAGGCACCCTTATTATTACACAATGACAAAGGGGAATTTTAGCTATAAACCATTTATGTATCACAGCAATGTTTTATGATCTCCAACTTTATCAAATAAACATTAATAATTTTTTAAGCTTTATAAATATAATCTATCGGTAAAAGTGTCATTTATATTACTGTACATTAATCATTTTGTTATTAATTTTACATTAAATATTATATAAATAGTCACATCATATAAAAGAAATAGTACGCAATGGAGACGACTTATGGACCTGCTTTTTTTTATTCAGTTAGTAATTCATCCTCTGTCTACAACTTTTAACTTTTTATATTATACATAACAAAGGCAAACATATTAAAACTCAATTATAAACATTTTTTTTTTTTTTTTTTTTTTTTTTGTTTTTGGCAACGTTTAAGGTCAAATGTTATTATGTTAGTTGAAATTTAATTTTGATTCTTTAATTTCTTTATTAGTTGATATGTAATGCGTTATGTCTTTTTTTTTTTTTTTTTCAGTTGCTGTATTTTTGGGAGTCCTTAATTGGTAAGAAATTTTATCATTTTTTTGTCATATACTAGAAAAGAGTTGTTAAGAAATTTTTTGAGTTATAAATAATGCATAGATAAATCGAGTATAGTAAAGAGAATTTATTTTAGATTTTGCAAATTTTAAATTTACTGGCCATAGAATTATTTATCTTGAAAAAAAAAATATCCTGATTTGGTAGCAATAGCAAGACAGGCAAATGTGACCATATATTCACCAGAAATAATACATTTAAGGAATAAGTCTTATGTATACAAAATTGTTTAATCATGTGATAAATTGCATGGCTACATAGATATTTGAGAAATTATATTAAACGACATATTTGGAGCCTTGAATTGAGAAATAACATTTTTAGAAAGTGTCTCAAGAAATAGCAAAATCCTAATTACACAATATTTTTAAGACAAATTGCCGCCGCATATAAATAAAACTACAATATTCATCCATCTTCTTCAACCCTAACTACTCATCTTGTATTGCCAAAATTAAAACTTTCAACCCTAAACCAATACCCACATATTTGTGCCAAACGAGTGGAATTTGAGTGGAAATACTAGTTTTTGATTTAGGGTTTTGGTGGGATTTTAGGGTTAAGAATGAGAGATATGTTAAATGTTGTTGAGAACGGTGCAAAAATAGCTAGATAACTGGGTTGTAAAATGGTGAAATGACGGTTGCAATTTGTGTTTTTTGGCCGAATCAAGGGGTTTTAATGGATTTAACCAAAAAAGTGGTTTGCTAGAGAAGATAAAGTCTATTTTTGGTCGAATACTGGATTTGGCTAAACATGTTCTATCTAAATGGCCAAATCAGGCCAAAGGCAGTTTTCAGCCACCTTGTATCAAAAGGCACAATGGTCGAATTCGACTGACCTGTGAGTTTTGGCTAAAACTCGTCTTCAACCTTTAGTAATTTCTATCTGAATCCTCTAAAATTGGCTAAAACCATATTCAAATTTCGCCTAAACAATTCAATTAACAAATCCACTAAAATATAAAATATAAACTAAAAAATAATAAATCATTTCAAAAATAAACTTATTAACATGTTTCCTAAGACATATATGCAACGTACTTAAATTTTATATTTTAAACAACTTTCAAAATAACAAACTTTCATTAAAAAACAAAAATTAAGAAATCCTTAAAAAAAAAGCTCTTCAAGATCACAAATTCAAGTCTCACTTGGGGTTTTAGAGTGAAAGCGTGGGTTTTGAATTAGAGTAATACTAACATACAAAGAGTTATACAAAGAGTCAAATCTAGCCTTGAAAGAGGGAAAAAGAAAGAGAGAAAGGGCAATCATGAATTTCAAAGGCTAGATTTGACTCTTTATATGACTCTTTGTATGCCTCTTTGTAGGCTAGTATTACTCTTTTGAATAATGTTAGGGATTGTCATTAAAGGTAATTTCGCCACTAATTTTGTACTAAAAAAAAATATGCTATTTCCTGATGTGCTTTCGAAGTTGCTATCAACTCCTCCCTTAATTGTGCCATTTAATATAATTTCTCTAATATTTGATATAATTCCCAAATTAGTTTTAATTTTCCTATAATTGTGTTGTTTAATTAATTCTTTTTTTACCATTTTAACCAATCAGGTGCACAGGTCACATATGTATATATTAGTTAGTAGAGTAATACTACAGCAACCGACAGTAAGCACTAAATGACGTGACAAAATCCTAACCATTGATTAATTAAGTTAAAATAATCAATGGTCAAGATTTTGTATATATTCGGTGCAAAAATTCGATGAACCCGTCGATGATTGTATTATTTTCTATTAGTATTTATGATCATTAAATTTAACTATTTTTGTTTTCATCATTTATAATGGAGTACTTAGGAAAATACATTTTTGTAGGTTTATATAGATTATAAATACAACGATGTTTTATTGGTCTTCCTTGAAATCTAGAAAGCGATCCCTCTGGGTCCCAAAAAGTCTTGTCACCATGGTGCAGAAAACGCCGCATCACGACACGCAAATGACACATTGCCACACATAAACATACCACTCATCTATCGTACTTATCATCGCCATAAAAAACCATTATTGCTTCGTGACTCGCTGCGTCCTTATTTCCCCTTTTCTTTCGATTTAGGGCACGAAAAAAACAAAACATAACAAAATCGTTAACAAAACTCGCTATTTGACTCAGTAGCCACACATAGATTCCTGATCTGCCTCCAGGTACTCTCACTCTCTCTTTTTCCCAATCGCTGAGTCCTACTTGATTTTCGACTCGCCGCGCGAGTTCGATCTGATGCACTTAACTTTTTTATTTTTTACGATCCTCCCGTTCTGTCACGTTTTCTTTTTCAAAACAGCATCAACTATTGTTCGTCATAATCGCGATAAGTAAATTAGTTTTTTTATTTATTTTTTATTTTTATTTTTGGAGTTGAGACTTTGATTTGTATATTAGGTTTTCGTTTTAAGCATTGAAAGCTTTATTTGGTTGCTGAGAAGCGCGGCCAAATTTGTGGCAGATTAATTGATTTATTATATTTGGATTATGCAATTATGATGAAAGCTTACTGAAGTAAGCGGAAGTAGAGATTGTTTTTACTTCTGTGTTTATTTTTGTGAGTGTGAAAATGAGATGTTTAAGTTTTAGATTCTAGTTTCTTTTGGTCTTTCATATTCAAGTAAAGCAGATAGAGATTATTTTCTGGTTTTTAAAATTTTATTGCTTTTGCTTATCTTGGATACTACATTTGCGATGGAGACTTATTTTATTATAACTGATTTCAACATACGTTTTGTTATAGCTTGCAGCTCTTTAGAAAAGGTGTAGTGTGGACTTTTCAATAATTTTTATTTTATTATATGTGTACATTTGTGGGTCTTCTTCTATATTGAGCATGTTAGGTTTTTGACCAACCATATTCTATATGAATTTGTCCCTGTTTTTCTTAACGAAACGTTATGTGTAGGAATAAATCATTGAAGCCTAATAGGACTCCTTAAGTGGTGGTAAGCCTCTCTATCTATTGTCAAAATTATATTAATTTTGAAAGATGATAGAAACCCAGACATAAGGCCTTTATATTGTCAAGATTCTGTTATTCCAAAATTGGTGGTATACAAAGTTGATATTAGGTAAATGACCTGACTACGTGTGGGATTCATTCTTGATGTTTGGCTCTGTGCGTTTTGCTGTGACATTTGGGCTCCGTTCATTCTAGTCCGCATATTCCTGTCTCAGTTTTGGTTACACTTTTAGTTTCTTACAAATGTGTTGTCTTTTCAGGCAATAAGTTGAATTCACTGAGAAAAGCTTTCAAATCAGCAATTATCTCTGAAACAAGAAACAGAAGGGCTTCTTCCAGCGAGGAATGATTTTTTGCGAGACTTTGAGACATTGTGCAATGTCGGGGTTACTTAATGTACTGTCCCTGAACTTGCAAACTCTAGGCCAAAGAAATTATCCTAGAGTTGTGGAACCTTTTTTTGCTTAATGGGAATGTGCATTTTGTTGTTGTGAAGTGGTTTTAAGAATTTGGAATTTGCTTTGAGACAAATTTATTGATGGCTCTTCTCCAGTCTATAAGAAGTGATAAGTGTACAAATGTTTTAGTATTTTTATTTTCTTTTGTGGATTTTTGCTATAATTGGTGATATTCTTGTTTAGTGCTTAGTGGGCATAAGCAAAAAACGAGTGATTTCATCTTTAATGTAATATTTGGGGTTTCACTATTTTTTTTAGGTTATTCTTTGAGAATATGGTTTTGAATGAGTTGCCACCTTGGATGTAAAAAATTTAGTACTATTGAACTGTTGCTTGCTGGTAGTAGGTTACTTGCCTAATTGTATTTAAGGATGAGTTATGAAATCCACTGCTATGATTATGAAAATATTGTGCTTGTTGTGTTGGATGCATCATTTGTATGAATGTTGGGCATCCTTGTTATGCTATTTGTTTTAGGTTAACTTGTATTTTTGATTTTTTGGTGATATGCTTTTTTATGGATTGGCCAGTTTTTTTCTGTTCTTTTGCAAAATTTTGACACACTTTTAGCTGCAGTCTCTCTCAATGGATCGGTTTAATATCCAGACGGTACTGGGCGATCATTGCCACATCTTTCTCTGCACAGTCTGGTGCGGCTTCCCTGTTTTCCATCACATGGTGGGTGTGTTTTGCTGCAGCTGCACTCATTTGTGTTCTTTAATTTTTTTATAATGGATCTTTTCCTTTGCAGGAACTTATCAGGGGCTTCATAACATTCATGGGAGCTTTAATGTTCCCAATATGCCGGGCACACTTACTTCAAGAAATCCAACAAGAATAACGTTCCATCTGGTGGGGGTTCAACAACCTATGGAAGCCTTTCTAGTGGGAGTTTGCATCAAATAATCTCCTGTTGCTCTATCCCAGGTACTTGTGATAGCCCATGATGGAATTTTTCTGTTTTTCTTTCTATACATGTGTTATGTCTGCATGGTTGTAGTTCTGTATAAGTCCTTACTTTTCAATTGATTTGCAGTTATCTCAGGAAGCTCTCATGGACATTAGGATCACAAACAGAGGGGGTAAGTGTTGTGGGAACCCTGGATTTAGTAGTAAACACATGGAGTTGGGGTTCTATTCCTGGGATTTCAACCTCTGCGGCAATGGTAACGCGAATGCTGTCCAGGATTGGGAGTATCCCCAATTTTGGGAAATACAGGTCCTCGGATTACAAGTTCAATGGGGAACATGGTTGGTGGGGTAACATCGGAAGGAGCATAAGCTCTGGTGGGGATTATCTGTACCGTGTCTTGCATCTCGTTTAACTATCTGCAAATAGTGGATCTGGAAATCTGAGTGTGCAAGGACAAAATAGGTTGATGAGTGGTGTGCTTCCACAAGGTATCTTACCCTGAAATGGCAGTATATTTTTTTTTGTGGACTAGGGAAGTTGCACTGATCCTTCGATATGTATTAGCTTTAAAATGTTGGACCTTTTATTTTATTATGTATATTTTTATTATATACCAATGTTCCGAAAACGGACTGGACAAATGACCTGTTCAAGGGTCGGGTTTGACCGGTTGGATCGGTCGGTTGGACTGTATTATGTAAAAGTACCATGTAGTCCTCAAGGTTTGAAATTCATCAAAACACCCCTATAATACTCCCTTAAGTTTGAAATCTGTCAAAAACCCATGTTGTGCGAAAGAGCTGGTTAGTGGTGGACGGGGGGCAGCGACGATCGACGGCCCAATCAAAGTTGGAATCATGGGGCTTTTACGTATAGGTTCCGGCGAATCTGATGGTGGTGCTAGGGAGTTCCTCGGCGACGGACTTGTGGAATCAACAAAGAAATCCGACGGTCGCGTAACTTTTGGTGGACGGCGAGCGACGAGGCTGGAACGACGCGCCACTGAAAATGGATGGGTTTGGTTCGTGGAGAATGCCGTCACGTCGAATGTAGTGTTTCTCTGTCGAAACGATGCCAGAATCCGGCGGGAGTGAGCTGCGATTGGACCATGTACTCGGCAGTATTCCGGCGGTTCCAACTGCGGCTCAATCGGTTTTACGTAAATACCGGTTTTTATGATAACGGACCGACACCCCCCGGCGCCCAGAGAACTGGTGCTTTTTTCTTCTCCGATTGGACGGTCTCCGGTCCGGTTTTCAGGAGAACATTGAACTACCACGCCAGAAATATGCTATGATAAGAAATCCTCTCCTCCTATTTTTGATCTACATTTTGATGGGAACTATGGGGGTACTATTGTTACCACTATTGATACACTTGTTTTCCATGAAGCTATCAAAACACAACAAGTGTCTGCGTTGCCCAAATAATTCCTACCATGTTTCCCTTCATATCAGCAATTGAAGTGAGGAGCTTGTCCATGAACATGTACAAAGAAGTAGGTAAGAATTATGGTTTGATTTTGAGGAGAAGAGTCTCATTTGGCACTAAAGAAATTGTAAGGTATCTTATCAAAAAAGTATATATTTATTTATTAATAATAATAATTTTTTTAATTTTCCTGTTAAGTTCTTGATTCTTCTATTATAAAACTTCATCCACCATCATTGTAGGTACCCAGTTGATGAATATGACAAAATTTGGAATCCAGCGAATAATACGGCTGGATCCACAGAGGCCACAAGTGATGCACCCATTACTGTAAATCTAGAAGATAATCCTCCAGCAGCTGTGATATAGAACACATTTATTACCTTAAATACATCTTTCATTATAAGTTTAAGAACTAATCTTCCTTCAATTGAAGTAACATGTACTTTTCAGAAGTTTGTTAGTTCGATTCGACCCACGAAAGATCCTTCCAGTTATACATGAATGAGTTTCTAGTCTTGGGTATCATACCACAATATGGAAAAGTGAAAGAATTATCATTGATAAACTTAAATGCTTCTGCAAACACTTCATTTTTGTAATTTGCTAGTTCTACTTCGACATTACCCCTTCTCATCAATGCCCTGGAAGTTTTCACCATTAGTGATGAAATAACAGATGGAACCTCTAGAGATGATGGTAATTAATGTTTAAGATTATATGTAAAATCATATTTCAGGTTGTACGTACTTCTACATGCTAACTAGTGGTCATCTCTTTGCCTGCTAATTAAGTGGAGGGATTGGCTTCACTGAAAGAGAAATTTGAAATACTGCAAGACTGGAATGGCGATCCATGTCTTCCTTCACCATTTAAATGGGAGTGTGTCAATTGTAGCACTGGTGCCACCCCTCGTGTGACAGCATTGTAAGTTATTTTCAAAATTAACCCAAAATTAAATCAAAGAATTTGTTGGTTAATAAAAATCAAGGTGTACTCTTTGATTAATCTTTTTAGGTACCTCAACGACTTCGATTTGTTGGATTCCCTTCCAGATTTAAGCTCCATGGACGCTCTTGAGATAATGTAAGCTTAGCTATTGGCTTGCATTATACTTGAAACTTTCAATTCTAATAATTAAGTTTTCTTGCAGAGATCTACACAATAATAGCTTAAATGGTGAAATCCCTGATTTTCTCGGCAACTTTCCTAATCTAAGACAACTGTAGCCTGTAGGTTCTTCTCAAGATACTTCACTTTCCAACTATTTGTTGTATTTGAATTTTACTAACGATTAAACTCTATTCCTTCTCCAGGAATTTAGCAGATAATGATTTCAGTGGACCAGTGCCTACTTCATTATCAAAGAACGCCAAGTTAAAACTAGTGTAAGTAACTAATCCAATGTGTGTTGAACTTTTTACTCAAAATTCAATTGACATTCTTGATTCAATTTGTACCCTCTTTTTATTTTTGATTACCAGAGAGACGGGCAATCCAGATTTGTGCGTTTATGGTAATTATAATGTTTCAATACGGAGTTAACGATTTTTCTCCGCCCAAAGTATGGCCTAATGACACTTTCCCACCTAAAAAATTTTAAAATACAACTTTAATTACTATCTAAAAGTTTATATTCCATTAGGGCATCTCCAACCTAGCGCTATTTTGGGTTGGAGATGACCAAAATAGTGTGAATTTCAACTCCAACCCAGCGCCATTTTCTGCACCAATTTGGCATGGCATTGTTTAAACAGTAAATTTTTTTTTTTTTTGTTATTTATATTTAAGTTAATTTGTTGAAATTGTCATAGATGAAAATGTTCGATTTCAAAATTTTCTTACTCGACATAGACAAATCAAGGATACAGAGGCTTACCATACTCTTCGAAATGCATTAATTGATCATTTGTGGAAAGAATATACTAATTCGGAAAATTTAATTACTGTCAATATAGATTTTACTTTTGTGTTGTTGTTGTCTTTTTTTTTTTTTTTTTAATCATTTTATATTAGATGTAATTTTTTCTATATTAAATGTAATGTTTATTTGATTAAATAAATGCTTAATTTTATTAAATTAGTATAATTTTCAAAGTAATTATTATTTAATAAAAATATCATTCCCAATATTTAATTAATATATACAAAAATAATGAGTGAAATAGATTAATTATTGATTATTACAATAAAAGAAAAAGAATATTCTAAGACATATTCTTTTTGGTGTAATATTTGGTGCAATGGGTTGGAGATGCAATAGTGTTTCACACCAAAAATCACACTAATTTGATGTGAAACTTGCACTGATATGGTGCAATAGGTTGGAGATGGTCTTAATACCCAAAATATACTTCCTTTAGGGTTTGCGATTTTTTGGTTGTCGTTAACAAACGAATAGCAAACTCGGTTCAAGTTATTGAGACTTTTGAAGAGGGGAGGCTAGTGAGTCTTTTACTTGTGGCAGATTGAATTTTGGTGGTCGAGATTGGTCGAAATCTGACTTGGGAGGGGCGGTTGCGCGTTCCACAAATCGCTGAATTGTTGGTGATTGGCGAGGTCAGCAAGAGCAATGTTTGAGGGGTTTTGGTGAGTAATAATCTGGGAAGAGAATGGTGGGGGTGTAGGGTCACAACGATGCTGGTGAGCGCAAACTCAAAATCAACTCAATCGTAGCGATAGGTGATGAGTCTTAGCCGACGTTCGACAAATTACCAAGAGTCAGGGTAAGAAATGTTTTGTAGAGTGGAGGTTGGTGGATCGAATGATGATGACCAATTGAATATTCATCGTCGGAATCAACCAAAAATTAGCTATGAACAAGAAACCCTAACTTTAGAGTGACCTGTAATCGACGAGAAATTAGATGCCCGAATGAGAGGGGTTTTGTAGAGAAAAGATCAGTGATTCAAATAGTGGTGATAGAGAAAATTTTTGCCATTGGAATCGACTTAGAACAACAAGATCGAAGCTTTGAAACTTTGGGTAGTAAAATTGTATTTTGAAACTTTTTGAGTGGAAAATTGTCACGAGACCATACTTTGGGTTGGGAAAAAGTCGTTAACTCTTTCAATATGAGATAAAACTCTACTAGCCTTACTCACTCTCCCTACTCACTCCCCTTACTTACCTTTGTTAAAATGACATATGATATATGTACTATGTTTATGGTACCTATATTATGTTTTATATTTACAAAAGTGAGTAAGGCTACATTACTCTTTTGTTTTTTTGTTTTGCGTTAAATAGGGCAAACAAAAATTGGCAATGGGCCCAATAACACATCGCAAGGAGGGATAATGAACCTGCAGATGGTGGAGAATGTAGGCCCAACAATAATGAATCAATTTATGGACAACATCCAAAATCATAACGGCAATGGAGGTTGAGAATCAAAAGTATCATCACCAGGCTCACGAAGACCATCATGATAATGCCACCCACACCTAATCCTCTCTCTTTCTATCTTTATTGTTGTAATGTAGATTCTTAAACAATGGTGGTAGTCATGTAACGAATGTGACTTTCTATATCTTTTTTTTATGAATTCCTATTCGAATTTGTGTTATAATAATGTAGGCTACGTTTGATCCTTAATTTAAAAATATTTTTTTTAAAAAGAATAAAATTAAAATATTTAAGTTATATTCTTAATATTTTTAATTTTTTAAAATATGTTTGATATAATATTTGAAAACATGTCTTATATAGTATTTGAAAACAATCAAATATCAGTATAAATTTGCGATCATATAGCAAAATCAACAATCAAAACAAATATACACACATGAACATTAAATTTGTATGTTATTACGTGTTTAAAGTAAGTCTAAAGTTGTGGAAATTTTTTTTTTTTTTTTTTTTTTTTTGAGCATATATCTCCAATCTAAAATTATATAGTTTATGGTTTTTTTTTAATCTAAGTCACTATGGTTGAAAATCAACATTGATCTAACTAAGCATTGACATTG
Source organism: Pistacia vera (assembly GCF_008641045.1). NCBI lineage: Eukaryota > Viridiplantae > Streptophyta > Magnoliopsida > Sapindales > Anacardiaceae > Pistacia > Pistacia vera. Next base: position 75,835 of record NW_022196414.1, read on the forward strand.
GAGTATAAGTATATTTTTTATACGTTGAACTCATAATAAATTTCCTAATCTATCAAACAAACCAAGTTTATAAAAAAATACCCTGTAAACTAATTAACGCTCATGCGCTTATGAAATCTCTCTCAAAGCCAAAACTTCAAAAATATTATTTAATATGATAAAATATTAGTAGATAATACCTGGAGAGTTTGAGAGATGAAAATAAAGTCAAAGAGACGAGGGAACAATGATGCTCACATAAACTATGTCTGGTGGTCGAATATTTAAGAAAGACTTTTGGATGTATTATTCAAGAGGTTTCGAGTTCGAGTCCCTTTTTAAATGCTAATAAAATAGTCATTGGAGCTCTTACTTGGCTAATATTTTCAAGGTCTTAAGCGATTAATTAAGGTATGTATAGCTGACTCGGATATTCCTTGCAGTAAAAAAATTACGACTACATAAAATAAGAAATTAGAGTTTTAATTTGATATACTGTTATTTGAGGAATATAAAGAGTTGTTATACATTAATTTTTTTGAAATTTTAATAAGGTGTTAAAGCATGAGATGGCAGGCTGTTATGAAAATTATAAGTTCTAATCTCACTACTTGTACGTTCTTTTAAATTATATACTTCGGTCACTAACTTTTGATTAAACTTTATATATGTAATCAGTTTTTTAATTAATATTAAGGTTTTTTTCTATCCCCTGAGATTTAAACGAATAACAAAACTCTCGCAAGATTTTAGAAATAATATAAATTTCTTTATCTCAAGGGAACTATTAGTATAGCATTAGAATTTATAATATGGTGAGTTAATAAATATTTACAATATTCTTCCTCTGTCGTATATTTTAATACCAAAGACTTAATCGTAAGGGGATTTTTGTTATTACTACAATGACACGGGATTTTAGCGATAAACCCATTAATATATGACACCAATGTTTTATGATCTCCAACTTTTATCAAATAAACATTAGTAATTTTTTACACTTTATAAATATAATCTATGGGTAAAGGTGTCATTTCCATTTACATGTTACATTAATCATTTTATTGTTATTAATTTTATCAATTAAATATTATACTTAAATAGTCACACCATATAAAAGAAATAAGTATGCAATGGAGACGACATATGGACCTGCTTTTTCTTTTTCGATTAGTAATTCATCCTGTGTCTATAACTTTTAACTTTTATATTATATAGCCCAACGACTTACACATACCTAACGTTTGTTATAACGATAAATTGATACTCAAAAGGTTTTAAAATAATAAATAGGTACCTTCCGTCATGTGTTGTTAGTGATTTTCGTTTGGTAATAGTAAAAAGACTAAAATACCTTTGAAAGTTTGATATTTTAGTCTTTTATAAATTTAAAAATTTTTAGAAAAACCCCTTAAGTTTACAAATTTAATTAAATACCCTAATATATAAAATTTTTTGTAAAATAATAAAAACACTCCTACCACTCGCAGTGTCAGATTTCGACCGCCGAAAACTTGCGTTACGACACAAGCCCATCAGATCTGTGTTGTAACACGTCAATCTAGTATTTTTCGGTCATATCCGGATATGGCCAGATCACTTATGATCACTTAAATTTAACTAATTTTTGTTTTCATCATTTATAATTGGAGTACTTAGGAAAATACATTTTTGTAGGTTTTATATCAAGATTATAAAATACAACGATCGTTTTATTGTTTTCTTCCTTGAAATCCTAGAAAGCGATCCCTCTGGGTCCCAAAAAGTCTTGTCATCCATTGGTCAGAAAACGCCGCATCACGACACGCAAATGACACATTGCCACACATAAACATTACCCACTCATCTATCGTACTTATCATCGCCATAAAAAACCATTATTTGCTTCGTGACTCGCTGCGTCCTTATTTTCTCCCTTTTCTTTCGATTTAGGGCACGGAAAAAACAAAACAATAACAAAATCGTTAACAAAACTCGCTATTTGACTCAGTAGCCTAACACAATAGATTCCTGATCTGCCTCGCAGGTACTCTCACTCTCTCTTTCTTTCCCAATCGCTGAGTCCTACTTGATTTTCGACTCGCCCGCGGAGTTCGATCTGAGTTCACTTAACTTTTTTTTATTTTTTACGATCCTCCCGTTCTGTCACCGTTTTCTTTTTCAAAACATGCATCAACTATTGTTCGTCATTAATCGCGATAAGTAAATTAGTGTTTTTATTTTTTTATTTTTTATTTTTATTTTTTGGAGTTGAGACTTTGATTTGTTACTATTAGGTTTTCGTTTTAAGCATTGAAAGCTTTATTTGGTTGCTGAGAAGCTGCGGCCAAATTTGTGGCAGATTAATTGATTTATTTATATTTGGATTATGCAATTATTGATGAAAGCTTTACTGAAGTAAGCGGAAGTAGAGATTGTTTTTACTTCTTGTTTTTATTTTTGTGAGTGATGAAAATGAGATGTTTAAGTTTTAGATTTTAGTTTCTTTTGGTTCTTTCATATTCTAAGTAAAGCAGTAAGAGATTATTTTCTTGGTTTTTAAAATTTTTATTTGCTTTTTTGCTTATCTTGGATACTACATTTGCGATGGAGACTTAATTTTTATATAACTGATTTCATCATTACGTTTCTGTTTATAGCTTGCAGCTCTTTAGAAAATGGATTTAGTGTGGACTTTTTTCAATAATTTTTATGTTATTATATTTGTGTACATTTGTGGGTCCTTTCTTCTATATTGAGCATGTTAGGGTTTTTGACCAACCATATTCTATATTGAAATTTGTCCCTGTTTTTTCTTAACGAAACGTTATGTGTAGGAATAAATCATTGAAGCCTAATAGGACTCCTTAACTCGTGTTTGTGTAAGACCATTCTATCTATTCGTCAAACATTATATTAATTTTGCAAAGAGTGATAGAAACCCAGACATAAGGCCTTTAATACTGTCAAGATTCTGTTATTCCAAAATTGGTGGTATACAAAGTTGATATTAGGTAAATGAGTTAATGACCTCCGACTACGTGTTGGGATTCATTCTTGATGTTTGGCTCTGTGCGTGTTGCTTGTGACATTTGGGCTCCGTTCATTCTAGTCCGCATATTCCTGTCTCAGTTTTGGTTACACTTTTAGTTTCTTACAATAGTGTTGTCCTTTTCAGGCAATAAGTTGAATATTCACTGAGAAAAGCTTTTCAAATCAGCAATCTATCTCTTGAAATCAAGAAACAGAAGGGCTTCTTCCCAGCGAGGAATGATTTTTTGCATGAGCTTTTGACACTTGTGCAATGTCGGGGTTACTTAATGTACTGTCACTGAACTTGCAAACTCTAGGCCAAAGAAATTATCCATAGAGTTGTGGAACCTTTTTTTGCTTAATGGGATATGTGCATTTTGTTCGTTGTGAAGTGGTTACATTTATAGAATTTGGAATTTGCTTTGAGACAAATTTATTGATTCAATAATTATTGATGCTCTTCTCCAGTCTATAAGAAGTGATAAGTGTACAAATGTTTTAGTATTTTTATTTTCTTTTGTGGATTTTTGCTTATTAATTGGTGATATTTCTTGTTTATGTGCTTAGTGGGCATAAGCAAAAAACGAGTGATTTCATCTTTAATGTAATATTTGGGGTTTGCACTATTTTGGTTTAGGTTATTCTTTGAGAAATATGGTTTTGAATTGAGTTGCCACCTTTGGATGTAACAAATTTAGTACTTATGACCCTGTTGCTTGCTGGTAGTAGCGTTACTTGCCTAATTGTATTTAAGGATGAGTTATGAAATAGCCACTGCTATGATTATGAAAATTATTGTTGCTTGCTTGTGTTGGATGCATCATTATTGTTATGAATGTTGGGCAATCCTTTGTTATGCTATTTGTTTTAGGTTAACTTGTATTATTTGATTTTCTGGTGATATGCATTTTTTTATGGATTGGCCATGTTTTTTCTGTTCTTTTGGCAAAATTTTGACACACTTTTAGCTGCAGTCTTCTCTCAATGGATCGGCTTCTAATATTCCAGACGGTACTGGGCGATCATTTGCCACATCTTTCTCTGCACAGTCTGGTGCGGCTTCCCCTGTTTTCCATCACACTGGTGGGTGATTTTTGCTGCAGCTGCACTCATTTGTGTTCTTTAATTTTTATATAATGGTATCTTTTCCTTTTGCAGGAACTATTCAGGGGCTTCATAACATTCATGGGAGCTTTAATGTTCCCAATATGCCGGGCACACTTACTTCAAGAAACTCAACAATGAATAACGTTCCATCTGGTGGGGTTCAACAACCTAGTGGAAGCCTTTCTAGTGGAAGATTTGCATCAAATAATCTTCCTGTTGCTCTATCCCAGGTACTTGTGATATGGCCATGCATGGAATTTTCTCTGTTTGTTCTCTTTCTATACATGTGTTATGTCTGCATGCGTTGTAGTTCTGTATAATGTCCTTACTTTTCAATTGATTTGCAGTTATCTCATGGAAGCTCTCATGGACATTCAGGAGTCACAAACAGAGGGGGTATGAGTGTTGTTGGGAACCCTGGATTTAGTAGTAACACAAATGGAGTTGGTGGTTCTATTCCTGGGATTCTCCCAACCTCTGCGGCAATTGGTAACCGGAATGCTGTTCCAGGATTGGGAGTATCCCCAATTTTGGGAAATACAGGTCCTCGGATTACAAGTTCAATGGGAAACATGGTTGGTGGGGGTAACATCGGAAGGAGCATAAGCTCTGGTGGTGGATTATCTGTACCTGGTCTTGCATCTCGTTTAAATCTATCTGCAAATAGTGGATCTGGAAATCTGAGTGTGCAAGGACAAAATAGGTTGATGAGTGGTGTGCTTCCACAAGGTATCTTACCCTGAAATGGCAGTATATTTTTTTTTTTGCGACTAGGGAAAAAAGATTTTTGTTATTATTACAGGCTTTTCTTCATCTTCAATGAAGATTTGTTGTCACTGATCCGCCTGATTATGTATTAGCTTTAAAGTTGACCTATTCTCTTATAATTATGTATTGTCTATTACTACACACACACAGATATTATTCACATTCTGTTATGGACTTATTGCCACATGAATGTTCATGGAAGATTCTCGGCACTTGGGTGTGAACACATTTTTATTCATTTATTTGTTAGGTTTCTCTTCTAAATTTTTTATTGATGATAATGGATTCAATGCAGCTTAGTCTAGCTTTGTTTGATTGTGTGACCTGACATATTTTATATTCAGGATCTCCACAGGTCATTTCTATGTTAGGAAATTCCTATCCTGCTGGTGGTGGTCCACTTTCCCAAAGTCACGTTCAAGTGAACAATCTAAGTTCTATGGGAATGTTGAATGATGTGAACTCAAATGACAATTCTCCATTTGATATAAATAATGATTTCCCGCAGTTGACAAGTCGTCCTAGTTCTGCAGGAGGCCCTCAAGGTCAATTGGGTAATTATAAAAGATTGTGGAGTTTGGCTTTTGGATACTTCTCTTTGTTCTATTTCTTGCAACTGGAGATATAATTTAAACTGAACATTTCAGGTTCACTAAGGAAACAAGGTCTTGGAGTTAGTCCCATTGTTCAACAAAACCAAGAGTTCAGCATCCAAAATGAAGATTTTCCTGCTTTACCTGGGTTTAAAGGTGCAAAGATATTCTTTTGGCCTGGCTAATGATATGTGCATTTTACATTATGATGTGTCAGAATAAGGTTTATCTACCATTTTTATATGGGAACTTGGAATCTCTCATGAGGAGAGTTTCAGGTCTTCACGCTCAATGGTTCACTGATGCTGAGTAATGTGTTTCCATCTACTGATAAATTGGAGATGCTGTGCTTATATTTCAAAGACTTTACTTTATTTCATAATATTTTTGTGTCACATGGTTAATGATCCTGAAAGGGAAAAGAGATCTAATATTGTGCATCAGTTCACCCATGAGAGTTGTTCTTTTACACGAGTTTGACTTGTTAGCCATTTACTAACTAATTATTTGGGGATGGAAAATTCTTTCTCTTGCTCAATATGTGAAAAGAAATAAAGTTTAGAAAAAGACAATTTTGTAATGGAAGCTGATTGGCTATCGTAAACAAAAAAATGTTGATCAGGTGTCCTAGAACTGTGAGTTGTTGACTATTTTGTTAGGTTTTGTGCAGGCGGTAATGCTGACTATGCTATGGATTTGCATCAGAAAGAACAACTTCATGAAAACACCATGTCAATGATGCAATCTCAGCACTTCTCTGTAAGTTCTACTGTTCAAAGATTTCTCTAGCTCCTCTTTTTTATTCCTTTTTGTTTTCGTATCTACATTTTTGTTGATATGAATTTCCATTTGTATTGGAATGATGCAATTTGCAGATGGGCAGATCTGCTGGGTTTAATTTAGGTGGAACCTACTCTTCTCATCGTCCACAGCAGCAACAGCAACATGCTCCATCTGTTAGTAGTAGTGGTGTCTCCTTTTCATCCGTTAACAACCAGGATCTTCTCCATTTACATGGTTCTGATATGTTCCCATCTTCACATTCGACCTACCATTCACAGGTTTGGCACTTTGTTGCTCTAATTGGTTTATTTTATTGTGTCTTGGCATTTGCTGTTAACTTCTCATGTACTTTGTTCTGTGTATTTATAGGTGGTTAACAGGGGCTGAAAGTTGATTTTTTGTTATTTAATTTCTTCCATCTTTCTCAAATAGAACTTAAAAGCTTAAATACAGTACTCACAAGGGTTAATCTGAATTACGGATCTATCTTTTAAGAATAATACTACTATTTCCCAAGTTTATCCAGAACTTCCTATTTTGAGTGACTTTTGCTGTTTCATTGGAAACTGTTGACTGATGAGTTTGATAACATTGCGGAAGTGGTAGAAATAATTGAAATGTGGCATTGGGTGTAATGGAAAGAACTGAGCGAGTTAATTCAAAGGGATTAGTTTCACTGCCCCATAATAAGCTAATGCCCTTGTAGACATTTTTCTTTGTATCATCTTTTGTTGTTTTCTTATTCTGATGATCTATACATTTCATCTTCTGTTCAGACCAGTGGACCACCTGGCATTGGACTAAGACCTTTGAATTCTGCCAATCCAGTTTCTGGTATTGGCTCGTATGACCAGCTTATTCAGCAGTATCAGCAACATCAGAACCAATCTCAATTTCGCCTACAACAGATGTCTGCTGTCAATCAGTCATTTAGGAATCAGGATATAAAATCCATGCAGTCACCACATTCAACTCCTGATCCATTTGGCTTGCTTGGCTTGTTAAGCGTGATAAAGATGAGTGATCCTGATCTGACTTCGCTTGCACTTGGAATTGACCTGACAACACTTGGATTGAACTTGAATTCAGCAGAAAATCTTCATAAGACGTTTGGTTCACCATGGTCTGATGAACCAGCCAAGGGCGACCCAGAGTTCACTGTGCCACAATGTTATTATGCTAAACAACCACCTGTGCTACATGTGAGCTGCTCTTCATTTTTCATTTATGGTGGTTCGTAGTGCGTAAATATTTTCTCTTGCTTATCCCGCTATTTTCTGTTGTCTACAGCAAGGTTACTTTTCAAAGTTTTCAGTGGAAACATTGTTCTATATATTTTACAGGTGCATCTTTTGTTTCATTTTTGTTGCATTATTGTCACATGCTTCAATTATTTTATTTTATTTATTTATTTATTTTGGGTGTGTTACTTACCAACCATGGTTTCTATCTAATTTGCAGCATGCCAAAAGATGAGGCCCAATTATATGCTGCAAATGAACTGTATGCTCTCTCTCTTTTTTATTTTTTTGTTCTGATGTTGATTTACCCTTAAATGTCAAATAGACGTTTCTGGTTTCCAAAATTCGTTTGGGATTTTCAATATTTTTCATTCTGCAATCTGTACTGAAAAATGCGGTAGTTTACTAATATAACTTTGACTACTATTGGCAGTTATAATAGAAATTGGATGTATCACAAGGATCATCGGTATTGGTTCATCAGAGTACCTAATGTGGAGCCACTTGTTAAGACGAACACATATGAGCGAGGGTCTTATCACTGTTTTGATCCAAGCACATTTGAAATAGTCCGCAAGGTTTGAGTGGTCTATAGCTTCTTCATTCATTTGTGTCCTGCTATTTGGTGTTTGCCAGTTATTGACCAATTTTACCGAACTGACTGTTGTAGTATTATTTGCTCGCAGGATAATTTTGTTGTGTATTACGAAATGGTGGATAAGAGACCAGCTTTACCGCAACATTAACAATTTTTTTCTTTTGATTTTACATTGTAAATTTTCTATTGTGGAACACATTGATTAGAACGACAGTCAGTTTGCTGCATTAATGTTCTTTTAATTTAGCGAGAGCTAGCAATTGTTGCGTCAATCTTGTTGCAGTAACTGGTCCCTTTGTAGCTTATCTCTTCAGTATATATGAGGTGATGACAAAGCAATTGCCAAAGAATATTTACTAAGTTACGCATGTATACTAGGAACTTGAAAATATATTCAGTTACTGTAGCCCTATAATTTATCAGAAATATATTTAATCTGGTCTCTTTGATGGATGAATAATAAACTTGGAAAAAGCAATTACAGGAGCTTGATTATATGGACCCATCATGGTCAAGCTGCCAATTTGGAGCAATTACACAGCATGCCTTTTTAATAGGCTAGATCATTCAATTGAAAGTCCGCAGCGAATGTTTTATCTTGTGTCAAGGGAGGTCTGTAGCACCAATGAAAGTGGCTTCTTCATATACTAGAAAGACACTAGGGGGGCGTTTGGTTAGGGGTAGGGGTGTAGGCTCGGCTCGAGAAAAGCTAGAGTTTGGCTCGGCTCGATTCGAGCAGCTCAAGTGCCTTTTCGAGTTGAGCTTGAGCCACCCAGTGCTTGGCTCGTGAGCCTTCATGGCTCGAAAGGGTATGAGTGTAAGGTTTTTAAATATAAAGTGTAAGTTTTTTAAGTATAAAGGTGTCTATGCAATTTATTATTTTACATATAAATGGTTTACTCTAAAAACGCTAACACATTTTTCATCACAGCCGCACTTACTCTCCTTTTTTTTTTTTTTTTTTTTTTCCCTTCTCCTTTCCTTATTCTTTCTCTCTCCTTCTTCTTTCCTTTAGCTCTTTTACCTCAAATCTATGGCATTACAAATCTTGTCTCACTCTCTCTTCTCCAAGCTGCTTTTTCTTCTTAAAAGGCTGTTGCTTTTACATTATCGTTAAGGTTTTGAAGAATCTAGTGGGTTGGCTTTGGATTGTGTTTTTTTTTTTTTTTTTAAAAGATTATTGGTGGGTTGCTTTGGATTAAAGCCTATCAAACGAGCCGAGCTTGAGCCGAGCTTTGAGCTTGGTTTCCAGAGCTTGTCGAACCCAAGCTCGAGCTCAAGTTCGTTAAATTTTCTCGAGCCGAGTGTCGAGTCCTATAGTGTTCGGCTCGGCTCGTATACACTCCTAGTTGGGGGTAATATCAGATTATTGGGGTTATGTTATTTTATATTATTTTGATTATTGTTTGAATGTTAATAAGGTGTTAAAGCATGAGATGGCAGGCTGTTAGAAAATTATAGTTCTAATCTCACTACTTGTACGTTCTTTAAATTATATACTTCGTCACTAACTTTTGATTAAACTTATATATGTAATCAGTTTTTTAATTAATATTAAGGTTTTTTTTCTATCCCTGAGATTTAAACGAATACAAAACTCTCGCAAGATTTTAGAAATAATATAAATTTCTTTATCTCAAGGAACTATTAGTATAGCATTAGAATTATATATGGTGAGTTAATATATTTACATATTCTTCCTCTGTCGTATATTTTAATACCAAAGACTTAATCGTAAGGGGATTTTGTTATACTACAATGACACGGGATTTTAGCGATAAACCCATTAATATATGCACCAATGTTTTATGATCTCCAACTTTTATCAAATAAACATTAGTAATTTTTTACACTATAAATATAATCTATGGTAAAGGTGTCATTTCCATTTACATGTTACATAATCATTTTATTGTTATTAATTTTATCAATTAAATATATACTTAAATAGTCACACCATAAAAGAAAAAGTATGCAATGGAGAGACATATGGACCTGCTTTTCTTTTTCGATTAGTAATTCATCCTGTGTCTATAACTTTTAACTTTATATTATATAGCCCACGACTTACACATACCTAACGTGTTTTATAACGATAAATTGATACTCAAAGGTTTTAAATAAAAAATAGGTACCTTCCGTCATGTGTTGTTATGATTTTCGTTTGGTAATAGTAAAAAGACTAAAATACCTTTGAAAGTTTGATATTTTAGTCTTTATAAATTTAAAAATTTTTAGAAAAAACCCCTTAAGTTTACAAATTTAATTAAATACCCTAATATATAAAATTTTTGAAAATAATAAAACACTCACCACTCGCAGTGTCAGATTTCGACCGCCGAAACTTGCGTTACGACACAAGCCCATAGATCTGTGTTGTAACACGTAACTAGTATTTTTCGGTCATATCCGGATATGGCCAGATCACTTTGATCACTTAAATTTAATCATTTTGTTTTTCATCATTTATAATTGGAGTACTTAGGAAAATACATTTTTGTAGGTTTTATATCAAGATTATAAAATACAACATCGTTTTATGTTTTCTTCCTTGAAATCCTAGAAAGCGATCCCTCTGGGTCCAAAAGTCTGTCATCCATTGGTCAGAAACGCCGCATCACGACACGCAATGACACATTGCCACACATAAACATTACCCACTCATCTATCGTACTTATCATCGCCATAAAAAACCATTATTTGCTTCGTGACTCGCTGCGTCCTTATTTTCTCCCTTTCTTTCGATTTGGGCACGGAAAAAAAAAAACAATAACAAAATCGTTAACAAAACCGCTATTTGACTCAGTAGCCTAACACAATAGATTCCTGATCTGCCTCCAGGTACTTCACTCTCTCTTTCTTTCCAATCGCTGAGTCCTACTTGATTTCGATCGCCCGCGAGTTCGATCTGAGTTCACTTAACTTTTTTTTATTTTTACGATCCTCCGTTCTGTCACCGTTTTCTTTTTCAAAACATGCATCAACTATTGTTCGTCATTAATCGCGATAAGTAAATTAGTGTTTTTATTTTTTTATTTTTATTTATTTTTTGGAGTTGAGACTTTGATTTGTTACTATTAGGTTTTCGTTTTAAGCATTGAAAGCTTTATTTGGTTGCTGAGAAGCTGCGGCCAAATTTGTGGCAGATTAATTGATTTATTTATATTTGGATTATGCAATTATTGATGAAAGCTTTACTGAAGTAAGCGGAAGTAGAGATTGTTTTACTTCTTGTTTTATTTTTGTGAGTGCTGAAATGAGATGTTTTAAGTTTTAGATTCTAGTTTCTTGTGTTCTTTCATATTCAAGTAAAGCAGTACGAGATTATTTTCTTGGTTTTTTTAAATTTTTATTTGCTTTTTTGCTTATCTTGGATACACATTGCGATGAGACTTAATTTTTATATAAACTGATTTCAATTACGTTTCTGTTATAGCTTGCAGCTCTTTAGAAAATGGATTTAGTGTGGACTTTTTTCAATAATTTTTATGTTATTATATTGTGTACATTTGTGGGTCCTTTCTTCTATATTGAGCATGTTAGGGTTTGACCAACTATATCTATATTGAAATTGTCCCTGTTTTTTCTTAACGAAACGTTATGTGTAGGAATAAAACTTGAAGCCTATAGGACTCTTAAAGAGTGTTTGTGTAAGACTTATCTATTCGTCAAACTTATATAATTTTGCAAAGAATGATAGAAACCCAGACATAAGGCTTTAATACTGTCAAGATTCTGTTATTCCAAAATTGGTGGTATACAAAGTTGATATTAGGTAAATGAGTAATGACCTCCGACTACGTGTTGGATTCATTCTTGATGTTTGGCTCTGTGCGTGTTGCTTGTGACATTTGGGCTCCGTTCATTCTAGTCGCATATTCCTGTCTCAGTTTTGGTTACACTTTTAGTTTCTTACAATAGTGTTGTCCTTTTCAGGCAATAAGTTGAATATCACTGAGAAAAGCTTTTCAAATCAGCAATCTATCTCTTGAAATCAAGAAACAGAAGGGCTTCTTCCAGCGAGGAATGATTTTTTGCATGAGACTTTTGACACTTGTGCAATGTCGGGGTTACTTAATGTACTGTCACTGAACTTGCCACTCTAGGCCAAAGAAATTATCCATAGAGTTGTGGAACCTTTTTTTGCTTAATGGGATATGTGCATTTTGTTCGTTGTGAAGTGGTTATATTTATAGAATTTGGAATTTGCTTTGAGACAATTTATTGATCATAATTATTGATGCTCTTCTCCAGTCTATAAGAAGTGTAAGTGTACAAATGTTCTAGATTTTTATTCTTTTGTGGATTTTTGCTTATTAATTGGTGATATTTTGTTTATGTGCAGTGGGCAAAGCAAAAAACGAGTGATTTCATCTTTAAGTAATATTTGGGGTTTGCACTATTTTGGTTTAGGTTATTCTTTGAGAATATGGTTTTGAATTGAGTTGCCCCCTTTGGATGTAACAAATTTAGTACTTATGACCTGTTGCTTGCTGGTAGTAGGTTACTTGCCAATTGTATTTAAGGATGAGTTATGAAATCACATGCTATGATTATGAAAATTTGTTGCTGCTTTGTGTGGATGCATCATTTTGTTATGAATGTTGGGCTATCCTTTGTTATGCTATTTGTTTTAGGTAACTTGTATTATTTGATTTTGTGGTGATAGCATTTTTTTATGGATTGGCATGTTTTACTGTTCTTTCAGCAAAATTTGACACACTTTTAGCTGCAGTCTTCTCTCAATGGATCGGCTTCTAAATCCAGACGGTACTGGGGATCATTTGCCACATCTTTCTCTGCACAGTCTGGTGCGGCTTCCCTGTTTTCCATCACACTGGTAGGTGGTTTTTGCTGCAGCTGCACTCATTTGTGTTCTTTAATTTTATATAATGGTATCTTTTCCTTTTGCAGGAACTATTAGGGGCTTCTAACATTCATGGGAGTTTAATGTTCCCAATATGCGGGCACACTTACTTCAAGAAACTCAACAATGAAAACGTTCCATCTGGTGGGGTTCAACAACCTACTGGAAGCCTTTCTGTGGAAGATTTGCATCAAATAATCTTCCTGTGCTCTATCCCAGGACTTGTGATATGCCATGAATGGAATTTTCTCTGTTTGTTCTCTTTCTATACATGTGTTATGTCTGCATGCGTTGTAGTTCTGTATAATGTCCTTCTTTTCAATGATTTGCAGTATCTCATGGAAGCTCTCATGGACATTCAGGAGTCACAAAAAGAGGGGGTATGAGTGTTGTTGGGAACCGGATTTAGTAGAACACAATGGAGTTGGTGGTTCTTTCCTGGGATTCTCCAACCTCTGCGGCAATTGGTAACCGGAATGCTGTTCCAGGATTGGGAGTATCCCCAATTTTGGGAAATACAGGTCCTCGGATTACAAGTTCAATGGAAACATGGTTGGTGGGGGTAACATCGGAAGGAGCATAAGCTCTGGTGGTGGATTATCGTACCTGGTCTTGCATCTGTAAATCTATCTGCAAATAGTGGATCTGGAAATCTGAGTGTGCAAGGACAAAATAGGTGATGAGTGGTGTGCTTCCACAAGGTATCTTACCCTGAAATGGCAGTATTTTTTTTTTTTTTGCGACTAGGGAAAAGATTTTTGTTATTATTACAGGCTTTTCTTCATCTTCAATGAAGATTGTTGTCACTGATCCGCCTGATTATGTATTAGCTTTAAAGTTGACCTATCTCTTATATTATGTATTGTCTATTACTACACACACACGATATTATTCACATTCTGTTATGGACTTATGCCCATGAATGTTCATGGAAGATTCTCGGCACTTGGGTGTGAACTCATTTTTATTCATTATTGTTAGGTTTCTCTTCTAAATTTTGATTGTGAAATGGATTCAATGCAGCTTAGTCTAGCTTTGTTTGATTGTGTGACCTGAACTTTTATAGCAGGATCTCCACAGTATTTCTATGTTAGGAAATTCCTATCCTGCTGGTGGTGGTCCACTTTCCCAAAGTCACGTTCAAGTGAACAATCAAGTTCTATGGGAATGTGAATGATGTGAACTCAAATGACAATTCTATTTGATATAAATAATGATTTCCCGCAGTTGACAGTCGTCCTAGTTCTGCAGGAGGCCCTCAAGGTCAATTGGGTAATTATAAAAGATCTGGAATTTGGCTTTTGGATACATCTCTTTGTTCTATTTCTTGCAACTGGAGATATAATTTAAACTGAACATTTCAGGTTCACAAGGAAACAAGGTCTTGGAGTTAGTCCCATGTTCACAAAACCAAGAGTTCAGCATCCAAAATGGATTTTCCTGCTTTACCCGGTTTAAAGGTGCAAAGATATCTTTTGGCCTGGCTTATGATATGTGCATTTTACATTAGTGTGTCAGAATAGGTTATCTACCATTTTTATATGGGAACTTGGAATCTCTCAGAGGAGAGTTTCAGGTCTTCAAGCCCAATGGCACTGATGCTGGTAATGTGTTTCCATCAGATAAATTGGAGGCTGTGCTTATATTTCAAAGACTTTACTTATTTCATAATATTTTGTGTCACATGGTTAATGATCCTGAAAGGGAAAGGAGATCTAATATTGTGCATCAGTTCACCCATGAGAGTTGTTCTTTTACATAAGTTTGACTTGTTAGCCATTTACTAACTAATTATTTGGGGATGGAAAATTCTTTCTCTTGCTCAATATGTGAAGAAATAAAGTTTGAAAAAAGACAATTTTGTAATGGAAGTGCTGGGCTATCTAATAAAAAAATTTTGGTCAGGTGTCCTAGAATGTGAGTTGTTGACTATTTTGTTAGGTTTTATGCAGGCGGTAATGGCTATGCTATGGATTTGCATCAGAAAGAACAACTTCATGAAAACACCATGTCAATGATGCAATCTCAGCACTTCTCTGTAAGTTCTACTCTTCAAAGATTTCTCTAGCTCTTCTTTTTTATTCCTTTTTGTTAATATGAATTTCCATTTGTATTGGAATGATGCAATTTGTAGATGGGCAGATCTGCTGGGTTAATTTAGGTGGAACCTACTCTTCTCATCGTCCACAGCAGCAACAGCAACATGCTCTGTTATAGTAGTGGTGTCTCCTTTTCATCCGTTAACAACCAGGATCTTCTCCATTTACATGGTTCGATATGTTCCCATCTTCACATCGACCTACCATTACAGGTTTGGCACTTGTTGCTCTAATTGGTTTATTTTATTGTGTCTTGGCATTGCTGTTAACTTCATGTACTTTGTTGTGTATTTATAGGTGGTTAACAGGGGCTGAAAGTTGATTTTTGTTATTTAATTTCTTCCATCTTTCTCAAATAGAACTTAAAAGCTTAAATACAGTACTCACAAGGGTTAATCTGAATTACGGATCTATCTTTTAAGAATAATACTACTATTTCCCAAGTTATCCAGAACTTCCTATTTTGAGTGACTTTTGCTGTTTCATTGGAAACTGTTGACTGATGAGTTTGATAACATTGCGGAAGTGGTAGAAATAATTGAAATGTGGCATTGGGTGTAATGGAAAGAACTGAGCGAGTTAATTAAAGGGATTAGTTTCACTGCCCCATAATAAGCTAATGCCCTTGTAGACATTTTTCTTTGTATCATCTTTTGTTGTTTTCTTATTCTGATGATCTATACATTTCATCTTCTGTTCAGACATTCTTTTTTCTACCCAAAGTATGGCCTAATGACACTTTCCCACCTAAAAAGTTTCAAAATACAACTTTACCGCCTAAAAGTTTATATTTCGTTAATACCCAAAATACACTTCCCTTAAGGTCTTTGATTTTTTGGTTGCCGACAATAAACAGAGAGCAAACTTAGGCTTTTGAAGAAGGGAGGCCGGTGAGTCTTTTGTTGGTGGCAGGTAAAATTTTGGTGGTCAAGATTGGTAGAAATTTGACTTGGGAGGGGTGGTTGCGCGTTCCACAAATCACTCAATTGTTGGCGATTGACGAGGTCACCGGGAGCAAGGTGTAAAGGGATTTTGGTGAGTGATGATCGGGGAAGAGAATGGTGGGGGTGTAGGGTCACAATAATGCCGGTGAACACAAACTCAAAATCAACTCAATCGTAGTGGCAGGTGATGAGTCTCAACTGACGTTTGGCAAGTTACTAGGAGGTAGGGTAAGAAAGGTTTTGTAGAGTGGAGGTTGGTGGATCGAATGATGATGATTGATTGAATCTTCGTCGTCGGAATTAGCCAAAAATTAGCTAAGAACAAGAAACCCTAGCTTTGTGGTGGCTGACAATCGACGAGAAATCAAGTGCCTAAGTGAGAGGGGTTTTGTAGAGAAAAGACCGGCGGTTTAAATGATGGTGACGGAGAGAATTTTTGCTGTCGGAATCGATTTAAAACAACAAGATCGAAGCTTTGAAACTTTGGATAGTATCATAATATTAACTTTGGGTAATAAAGTTGTATTTTGAAACTTTTTTAGTGGAAAAATGTCTTTAGGCCATACTTTGGGTTGGGAAAAAGTCGTTAACTCTTCCAATATGAGATAAAACTTTAATGGAATGTACATTTTGTTTTTCTGTTTTGTGTTAAACAGGGCAAAAAAAAATGGGCAATGGGCCCAATAACACACCGCCAGGAGGGATAATGAACCTGCAGATAGGGGGGCGGGTGGTGGGCGGCCAACAATAATGAATCGATTTATGGACAACATCCAAAATCATACGGCAATGGAGGTTGAGAATCAAAAGTATTATCACCAGGCTCACGAAGACCATCATGATAATGCCACCCACACCTAATCCTCTCTCTTTCTATCTTTATTGTTGTAATGTGGATTCTTAAACAATGGTGGTAGTCATGTAACGAACGTGACTTTTTATATCTTTTTTTTATGAATTCCTATTCGAATTTGTGTTATAATAATGTAGGCTACGTTTGATCCTTAATTTAAAAATATTTTTTTTAAAAAGAATAAAATTAAAATATTTAAGTTACATTCTTAATATTTTTAATTTTTTAAAATATGTTTGATATAATATTTGAAAACATGTCTTATATAGTATTTGAAAACAATCAAATATCAGTATAAATTTACCATCAGCAAATTATACAGTGAAAACAAATATACACATGAACATTAAAATTTGTATGTTATTACGTGTTTAAAGTAAGTCTAAAGTTGTGGAAATTTTTTTTTTTTTTTTTTTTTTTTGAGCATATATCTCCAATCTAAAATTATGCAAGTTTATGGTTTGTTAAATCTAATGTCACTACTATGGTTGAAAATCAACATTGATCTGTCTAAGCATTGACATTAGGAGTAATAAGTATATTTTTTATACGTTGAACTCATAATAGAATTTCACCTAATCTATCAAACAAAACCAAGTTTATAAAATAAAATACCCTGTAAACTAATTAACGCTACATGCGCTTATGAAAACTCTCTCAAAGCCAAAACTTCAAAAATAATTTTTAATATAATAAAATATTAGTAGATAATACCCGGAGAGTTTGAGAGATGAAAATAAAGTCAAAAGAGACGGGGGAATAGTGATGGCTACATAAACTATGTTTGGGTAGTCGAACAGTTCAAGAGGGACTCTTAGATGTATTATTCAAAAGGTTTCGAATTCGAGTCTCTTCTTACATGCTAATAGAAGTAGTCATTGAAGTTCTTACTTGGCTAATAGTTTTAAGGTTTTTGACGATTAGTTAAGGTATGCGTAAACTGACCCGCACAATTTCAGCCATTAAAAAAATGACGACTACATAAAATAAGAAATTAGAGTTTTAATTTGAGGAATATAAAGAGTTGTTATATATTAATAGATTTTATAATAAAGGAAATAAGATGTTTTGTTTTTCAACACAATTAGGAAGAAAACAATGTTTTATTGTTTTTTTTTTAATTGAATTATATTTTAGAATTCATCCGAAAATAGTTTTTTGAAATTTTTTTCAACCGAACATGTTTTTCTAATATTCACAATATCTCGTGTTTTAGAAAACAAAGGATTGTATTTAAATACTATATTAAATAGAGCCGTAATGTTTTTTGAAATTTTAATAAGGTGTTAAAGCATGAGATGGCAAGCTGTTATGAAAATTATAAGTTCTAATCTCACTACTTGTATGTTTTCTTAAATTATATACTTCGATCACTAACTTTTGATTAAACTTTATATATGTAATCAGTTTTTCAATTAATATTAGGGTTTTTTTTCTATTTCCTGAGATTTAACCAAATAACAAAGCTCTCGTAAAATTTTAGAAATAATATAAATTTCTTTATCGTAAGAAAACTATTAGTATATCATTAGAATTTATAATATGATGAGTTAATAAATATTTATAAAATTCTTCCTCTGTCATATATTTTAACATCGAAAACTTAACCGTAAGAGAATTTTTGGCCATGTTTGGCTTATTATTTTTATCTCTATTCCCAATAATATTCTCCAAATAATGTTTGGCACATTATTCCAGAAATATTACTCTTTTTTTTTTTATTATTTTAGACCCCATAAGGTTATTAATTTCATCAAATACACCCTGAAAAAAAAAGTTTAAAAATTATCAAAAACACCGCCGCGACTCATACTTGCCAGATTCCGGTAACCACCATCGGTGGTAGCCGGAATCTGTACAACGGCCTACTTGACGACCATAAATGGCCGGAAGTTCACCGATCTGACCTTTTCAGGCCAGATCCACCACGGATCTGGTCGGAAAAGGCCAGATCTGGCCGTGAACAACGGCCAAAGAAATGGCCATCGTTGACCGAAAACGACGGCCATATCTTTGGCCATTGCTGACGGCAAAAGATGGCCGTCGTTTTGGCCTTTTTCGGTTGTCGATGGCCACGGCAGGCCTTAGATCTGGCCTTTTCCGGTCAGATCCGTGGTGGATCTGGCCGGAAAAGGCCATAACGACGCGTTACAACACAGATCCGACCGGTCTGTGTAGTAACGCGATTTTTTGGCCAGATTCCGACAATGGTGGCTAGAATCTGGCACTACAGGTGATGGGGGTATTTTTGTCATTTTATATGTTGGGGGTATTTATTAAATTAGCAAACTTATGGGATTATTTTATAAATTTTTAAATTTTACCTTGTAATACTCCCATATTCAATTATCCAATACTATTCCTAAAATTCTATCCAAAATAATAAACCAAAGGCACCCTTTATTATTACTACAATGACAAAGGGGAATTTTAGCTATAAACCCATTAATGTATCACAGCAATGTTTTATGATCTCCAACTTTTATCAAATAAACATTAATAATTTTTTAAGCTTTATAAATATAATCTATCGGTAAAAGTGTCATTTCTATTTACATGTTACATTAATCATTTTCTTGTTATTAATTTTATCAATTAAATATTATACTTAAATAGTCACATCATATAAAAGAAATAAGTACGCAATGGAGACGACTTATGGACCTGCTTTTTCTTATTCAGTTAGTAATTCATCCTCTGTCTACAACTTTTAACTTTTATATTATACATAACAAAGGCAAACAATATTAAAACTCAATTATAAACATTTTTTTTTTTTTTTTTTTTTTTTTTTCGTTTTTGGCAATCGTTAAAGGGCAAATGTTATTATGTTAGTTGAATTATTATTTTGATTCTTTAATTTCTTTATTAGTTGATAGTAGCGTTATGTCTTTTTTTTTTTTTTTTTTCAGTTGCTGTATTTTGGGAGGTCCTTAATTGGTAAGAAATTTTATCATTTTTTTGTCTTATACTAGAAAAGAGTTGTTAAGAAATTTATTTTGAGTTATAAATAATGCTATAGATAAATCGAGTTATAGTAAAGAGAATTTATTTTTAGATTTTGCAAATTTTAAATTTACTGGCCATAGAATTATTTATCTTTGAAAAAAAAAAATATCCTGATTTGGTAGCAAATAGCAAGACAGGCAAATGTGACCATATATTCACCAGAAATAATACCATTTTAATGGAATAAGATCTTATTGTATACAAAATTTGTTTAATCATGTGATAAATTGCATGGCATACATAGATATTTGAGAAATTATATTAAACGACATTATTTGGAGCCTTGAATTGAGAAATAACACTTTTTAGAAAGTGTCTCAAGAAATAGCAAAATCCTAATTTACACAATATTTTTAAGACAAAATTGCCGCCGCATATAAATAAAACTACAATATTCATCCATCTTCTTCAACCCTAACCTACTCATCTGTCTATTGCCAAAATTAAAACTTTCAACCCTAAACCAATACCCACCACATATTTGTGCCAAAATCGAGTGGAATTTGAGTGGAAATACTAGTTTTTGATTTAGGGTTTTTGGTGGGATTTTAGGGTTAAGAATGAGAGATATGTTAAAATGTTGTTGAGAACGGTGCAAAAATAGCTAGATAACTGGGTTGTAAAATGGTGAAATGACGGTTGCAATTTGTGTTTTTTGGCCGAATCAAGGGGTTTTAATTGGATTTAACCAAAAAATGTAGGTTTTGCTAGAGAAGATAAAGTCTATTTTTGGTCGAATACCTTGGATTTGGCTAAGACATGTTCTATCTAAATTGGCCAAATCAGGCCAAAGGCATGTTTTCAGCCACCTTAGTATCAAAAGGCACAATTGGTCGAATTCGACTGACATGTGAGTTTTGGCTAAAACTCGTCTTCAACCTTTAGATAATTTTCTATCTGAATCCTCTAAAATTGGCTAAAACCCATATTCAAATTTCGCCTAAACAATTCATAATTAACAAATCCACTAAAATATAAATTAATAAACTATAAAAATAATAAATCATTTCAAAAATAACTTATTTAACATGTTTCCTAAGACATATATGCAACGTACTTAAAATTTTATATTTCAAACAACTTTCAAAATAACAAAACTTTCATTAAAAAACAATAAATTAAGAAATCCTTAAAAAAAAAAGCTCTTCAAGATCACAAATTCAAGTCTTCACTTGGGGTTTTAGAGTGAAAGCGTGGGTTTTGAATTAGAGTAATACTAACCATACAAAGAGTTATACAAAGAGTCAAATCTAGCCCTTGAAAGAAGGGAAAAAGAAAGAGAGAAAGAGGCAATCATGAATTTCAAAGGCTAGATTTGACTCTTTATATGACTCTTTGTATGCCTCTTTGTAAGGCTAGTATTACTCTTTGAATTAATGTTAGGGATTTGTCATTAAAGGTAATTTCGTCCACTAATTTTGTACTAAAAAAAAATATGCTATTTCCTGATGTGCTTTCGAGAAGTTGCTATCAACTCCCTCCCTTAATTGTGCCATTTAATATAATTTCTCTAAATATTTTGATATAATTCCCATATTAGTTTTAATTTCTCTATAATTGTGTTGTTTAATTATATTCTTTTTTTACCATTTTAACCAATCAGGTGCAAGGTCACATATGTATATATATATTTAGTATGAGTAATACTACAGCAACCGACAGTAATGCACTAAATGACGTGACAAAATCCTAACCATTGATAATATTAAGTTAAAATTAATCAATGGTCAAGATTTTGTCATATCATTCGGTGCACAAATTCGATGAACTACCGTCGATGATTGTATTATTTTCTATTTAGTATTTATGATCACTTAAATTTAACTAATTTTTGTTTTCATCATTTATAATTGGAGTACTTAGGAAAATACATTTTTGTAGGTTTTATATCAAGATTATAAAATACAACCATCGTTTTATTGTTTTCTTCCTTGAAATCCTAGAAAGCGATCCCTCTGGGTCCCAAAAAGTCTTGTCATCCATTGGTCAGAAAACGCCGCATCACGACACGCAAATGACACATTGCCACACATAAACATTACCCACTCATCTATCGTACTTATCATCGCCATAAAAAACCATTATTTGCTTCGTGACTCGCTGCGTCCTTATTTTCTCCCTTTTCTTTCGATTTAGGGCACGGAAAAAACAAAACAATAACAAAATCGTTAACAAAACTCGCTATTTGACTCAGTAGCCTAACACAATAGATTCCTGATCTGCCTCTCAGGTACTCTCACTCTCTCTTTCTTTCCCAATCGCTGAGTCCTACTTGATTTTCGACTCGCCCGCCGAGTTCGATCTGAGTTCACTTAACTTTTTTTTATTTTTTACGATCCTCCCGTTCTGTCACCGTTTTCTTTTTCAAAACATGCATCAACTATTGTTCGTCATTAATCGCGATAAGTAAATTAGTTTTTTTATTTTTGTAATTTTTTTTTTTATTTTTTGGAGTTGAGACTTTGATTTGTTAGTATTAGGTTTTCGTTTTAAGCATTGAAAGCTTTATTTGGTTGCTGAGAAGCTGCGGCCAAATTTGTGGCAGATTAATTGATTTATTTATATTTGGATTATGCAATTATTGATGAAAGCTTTACTGAAGTAAGCGGAAGTAGAGATTGTTTTTACTTCTTGCTTTTATTTTTGTGAGTGCTGAAAATGAGATGTTTAAGTTTTAGATTTTAGTTTCTTTTGGTTCTTTCATATTCTAAGTAAAGCAGTAAGAGATTATTTTCTTGGTTTTTAAAATTTTTATTTGCTTTTTTGCTTATCTTGGATACTACATTTGCGATGGAGACTTAATTTTTATATAACTGATTTCATCATTACGTTTCTGTTTATAGCTTGCAGCTCTTTAGAAAATGGATTTAGTGTGGACTTTTTTCAATAATTTTTATGTTATTATATTTGTGTACATTTGTGGGTCCTTTCTTCTATATTGAGCATGTTAGGGTTTTTGACCAACCATATTCTATATTGAAATTTGTCCCTGTTTTTTCTTAACGAAACGTTATGTGTAGGAATAAATCATTGAAGCCTAATAGGACTCCTTAACTCGTGTTTGTGTAAGACCATTCTATCTATTCGTCAAACATTATATTAATTTTGCAAAGAGTGATAGAAACCCAGACATAAGGCCTTTAATACTGTCAAGATTCTGTTATTCCAAAATTGGTGGTATACAAAGTTGATATTAGGTAAATGAGTTAATGACCTCCGACTACGTGTTGGGATTCATTCTTGATGTTTGGCTCTGTGCGTGTTGCTTGTGACATTTGGGCTCCGTTCATTCTAGTCCGCATATTCCTGTCTCAGTTTTGGTTACACTTTTAGTTTCTTACAATAGTGTTGTCCTTTTCAGGCAATAAGTTGAATATTCACTGAGAAAAGCTTTTCAAATCAGCAATCTATCTCTTGAAATCAAGAAACAGAAGGGCTTCTTCCCAGCGAGGAATGATTTTTTGCATGAGCTTTTGACACTTGTGCAATGTCGGGGTTACTTAATGTACTGTCACTGAACTTGCAAACTCTAGGCCAAAGAAATTATCCATAGAGTTGTGGAACCTTTTTTTGCTTAATGGGATATGTGCATTTTGTTCGTTGTGAAGTGGTTACATTTATAGAATTTGGAATTTGCTTTGAGACAAATTTATGATGTCTTCTCCGTCTATAAGAAGTGATAAGTGTACAATGTTTTAGTATTTTTATTTTTTGTGGGATTTTTGCTTATAATTGGTGTATTTCTGTTTATGTGCTAGTTGGGCCTAAGCAAAAAACGAGGTGATTTCATCTTATGTAATATTGGGGTTTACACTATTTTAATTAGGTTATTCTTTGAGTAATATGGTTTTGAATTGAGTTGCCACTTTGGATGTAACAAATTTAGTACTGACCTGTTGCTTCTGGTAGTAGCGTTACTTGCCTAATGTATTTAAGGATGAGTTTAGAAATAGCCACTGCTATGATTATGAAAATTATTGTTGCTTGCTTGTGTTGGATGCATCATTATTGTTTGAATGTTGGGCAATCCTTTGTTATGCTATTTGTTTAGTTTAACTTGTATTTGATTTTATGGTGATATGCATTTTTATGGATTGGCCATGTTTTTTCTGTTCTTTTGGCAAAATTTTGACACACTTTAGCTGCAGTTCTCTCAATGGATCGGCTTCTAATATTCAGACGGTACTGGGGATCATTTGCCACATCTTTCTTGCACAGTCTGGTGCGGCTTCCCCTGTTTCCATCACACTGTGGGTGATTTTGCGCAGCTGCAATCATTTGGTTCTTTAATTTTATATAATGGTATCTTTTCCTTTTGCAGGAACTATTAGGGGCTCTATAACATTCATGGGAGCTTTAATGTTCCCAATATGCCGGGCACACTTACTTCAAGAAACTCAGCATAATAACGTTCCATGGTGGGGTTCAACAAACTAGTGGAAGCCTTTCAGTGGAAGAGTTGCATCAAATAATCTCCTGTTGCTCTATCCCAGTACTTGATATGGCCATGCATGGAATTTTCTCTGTTTGTTCTTTCTATAACATGTGTTATGTCTGCATGCGTTGTAGTTCTGTATAATGTCTTACTTTTCAATTGATTTGCAGGATCTCATGGAAGCTCTATGGACATTCAGGAGTCACAAACAGAGGGGGTATAAGTGTTGTGGGAACCCTGGATTTAGTAGTAACACAAATGGAGTTGGCGGTTCTATTCCGGGATTCTCCAACCTTGCGCAATTGGTAACCGGAATGCTGTTCCAGGATTGGGAGTATCCCCAATTTTGGGAAATACAGGTTCGGATTACAGTTCAATGGGAAACTGGTTGGTGGGGGTAACATCGGAAGGAGCATAAGCTCTGGTGGAGGATTATCGTCCCTGGCTGCATCTCGTTTAAATCTATCTGCAAATAGTGGATTGGAAATCTGAGTGTGCAAGGACAAATAGGTTGATGAGTGGTGTGCTTCCACAAGGTATCTTACCCTGAAATGGCAGTATATTTTTTTTTGGGACTAGGGAAGTTGTCACTGATCCTCCGATATGTATTAGCTTTAAGTGACCTATTCTCTTATAATTATGTATTGTCTATTATACCAATGTTCCGAAAACTGGACTGGACAATGACCTGTTCAAGGGTCCGGTTGACCGGTTGGATCGGTCGGTTGGACGTATTATGTAAAATTACACTGTAGTCCCTCAAGGTTTGAAATTCATCAAAAACACCCTATAATACTCCCTTAAGGTTTGAAATCTGTCTAAAACACCCTGTTGTGCGAAGAGACTGGTTAGTGGTGGCGGCAGCGACGATCGACGGCAACTAAAGTTGGAATCATGGGGCTTTTGACGTATAGGTTCCGGCGAATCTGATGGTGGTGCTAGGGAGTTCTTCGGCGACGGAACTTGTGGAATCAACAAAGAATCCGACGGTCGCGTAAACTTTTGGTGGACGGCGAGCGACGAAGGCTGGACGAGGCCACTGAAAATGGATGGGTTTGGTCGTGGAGATGCCGTCAGTCGAATGGTAGTGTTTTCTCTGTCGAACGATGCCCACTCGGCGGGATTGAGCTGCGATTGGACCATGACTCGGCAGTATTCCGGCGGTCCAAACTGCGGCTCAACCGGTTTAACGGTAAATACGGTTTTATAGAGATAACGGACCGGAAATACCGCCGGCTCCAGTCGAACTGGTCGATTGGACGGTCCGGTCGGTTTTCAGAACTTGATTACTACACACGCACAGATATTATTCACATTCTGTTATGGACTTATTGCCACATGAATGTTCTGGAAGATTCTCGGCACTTGGGTGTGAACACATATTTATTCATTTATTTGTTAGGTTTCTCTTCTAAATTTTTTATTGATGATAATGGATTCATGCAGCTTAGTCTAGCTTGTTTGATTGTGTGAACTGACATATTTTATATTCAGGATCTCCACAGGTCATTTCTTGTTAGGAAATTCCTATCCTGTGCTGGTGGTCCACTTTCCCAAAGTCACGTTCAAGTGAACACTTAAGTTCTATGGGAATGTTGAATGATGTGAACTATATGACAAATTCTCCATTTGAATAAATAATGATTTCCCGCAGTTGACAAGTCGTCCTAGTTCTGCAGGAGGCCCTCAAGGTCAATTGGGTAATTATAAAATGTGGAGTTGGCTTTTGGATACTTCTCTTTGTTCTATTTCTTGCAACTGGAGATATAATTTAAACTGAACATTTCAGGTTCACTAAGGAAACAAGGTCTCGGAGTTAGTCCATTGTCAACAAAACCAAGAGTTCAGCATCCAAAATGAAGATTTTCTGCTTTACCTGGCTTTAAAGGTGCAAAGATATTCTTTTGGCTGCTAGATATGTGCATTTTACATTATGTTGTGTCAGAATAAGGTTATCTACCATTTTATTGGGAACTTGGAATCTCTCATAGGAGAGTTTCAGGTCTTCACGCTCAATGGTTCACTGATGCTGAGTAATGTGTTTCCATCTACTGATAAATGGAGATGCTGTGCTTATTTTCAAGACTTTACTATTTAATATTTTTGTGTCGATGGTTAATGATCCTGAAAGGGAAAAGAGATCTATATTGTGCATCGTTCACCCATGAGAGTTGTTCTTTTACACGAGTTTGACTTGTTAGCCATTACTAACTAATTATTTGGGATGGAAAATTCTTTCTCCGCTCAATATGTCAAAGAAATAAAGTTTAGAAAAAGACAATTTTGTAATGGAAGCTGATTGGCTATCGTAAACAAAAAATGTTGATCAGGTGTCTAGAACTGTGAGTTGTTGACTATTTTGTTAGGTTTTGTGCAGGCGGTAATGCTGACATATGATGGGCATCAGAAAGAAAACTCATGAAACACCATGTCAATGATGCAATCTCAGCACTTCTCTGTAAGTTCTACTGTTCAAGAGATTTCTAGCTCCTCTTTTTATTCCTTTTGTTTTCGTATACATTTTTGTTGATAGAATTTCCATTTGTATTGGAATGATGCAATTTGCAGATGGGCAGATTGGGGTTTATAGGTGGAACCTACTCTTCTCATCGTCACAGCAGCAACAGCAACATGCTCATCTGTAGTAGTAGTGGTGTCTCCTTTCATCCGTAACAACCAGGATATTCTCCATTTACATGGTTCTGATAGTTCCCATCTTCACATTCGACCTACCACTACAGGTTTGGCACTTGTTGCTCTAATTGGTTATTGTATTGTCTTGGCATTGCTGTTAACTTCTTATGTACTTTGTACGTGTATTTATAGGTGGTTAACAGAGGTGAAAGTTGATTTTTTGTATTTAATTTCTTCCATCTTTCTCAAAAGAACTTAAAAGCAATGTTTAAAACAACACGGGGTGAAACCCTGCAAAGTTTCCGGGTCTTGGGTGGACCGGTCTCCGGTCAAACGGTTGACAAAAAATTAAAATTCAGCAAATACACCCCTGAAAATTACATGTAAGTCCCTATAGGTTTGAAACTTTATCAAGCACACCCCAAATGCAAATCGAGCGGGCGACTGATTGGCGGCGGCACACACCCAGAGCAACCCCAATCGTCCCTTAAGCCATTCCATTAAAATCTACTCAAGATTTGGCCGAAAAGGTTTGATTTTGGCCAGATCTCATCGACGCGGCATCGGCATTCTAGGCCAGATCTCATCGACGCCGGGTCGAAAACCCTCCCATCACCCAGAATCACTCCCCTCTTCCTCCCGACCGAACCACCCACCTCACCACACCTCGTTAGTTGGCCAAGCTGGCAAAATCCCATTGTTGCCGCTGCCAAATTTGTTCGATTTCCGGTCGATTTACTCACCGGAAATCAACGCCGTCACCACCATTCCATTCACCGGCACTTACTCCACAAAGCCCCAACCTTCGGCCGTCGATTGTTTGCGATCATCCTCCCAAATCTTAGGGTTTTGGGGTGAATCAGAAAAGTTAAGCCTGGCCCGTTGCGCTTTGGGTCCTGGTTCACCCGGTTCAACAGGCTGGGCCGGGCGGGTCGGGTTTAAAAACAAGTGCGCTGAAAGCTTAAATACAGTACTCACAAGGGTTAATCTGAATTATGGATCTATCTTTTGAGAATAATACTACTATTTCCCAAGTTTATCCAGAACTTCCTATTTTGAGTGACTTTTGCTGTTTCATTGGAAACTGTTGACTGATGAGTTTGATAACATTGCGGAAGTGGTAGAAATAATTGAAATGTGGCATTGGGTGTAATGGAAAGAACTGAGCGAGTTAATTCAAAGGGATTAGTTTCACTGCCCCATAATAAGCTAATGCCCTTGTAGACATTTTTCTTTGTATCATCTTTTGTTGTTTTCTTATTCTGATGATCTATACATTTCATCTTCTGTTCAGACCAGTGGACCACCTGGCATTGGACTAAGACCTTTGAATTCTGCCAATCCAGTTTCTGGTATTGGCTCGTATGACCAGCTTATTCAGCAGTATCAGCAACATCAGAACCAATCTCAATTTCGCCTACAACAGATGTCTGCTGTCAATCAGTCATTTAGGAATCAGGATATAAAATCCATGCAGTCAGCACATTCTACTCCTGATCCATTTGGCTTGCTTGGCTTGTTAAGCGTGATAAAGATGAGTGATCCTGATCTGACTTCGCTTGCACTTGGAATTGACCTGACAACACTTGGATTGAACTTGAATTCAGCAGAAAATCTTCATAAGACGTTTGGTTCACCATGGTCTGATGAACCAGCCAAGGGCGACCCAGAGTTCACTGTGCCACAATGTTATTATGCTAAACAACCACCTGTGCTACATGTGAGCTGCTCTTCATTTTTCATTTATGGTGGTTCGTAGTGCGTAAATATTTTCTCTTGCTTATCCCGCTATTTTCTATTGTCTACAGCAAGGTTACTTTTCAAAGTTTTCAGTGGAAACATTGTTCTATATATTTTACAGGTGCATCTTTTGTTTCATTTTTGTTGCATTATTGTCACATGCTTCAATTATTTTATTTTATTTATTTATTTATTTTGGGTGTGTTACTTACCAACCATGGTTTCTATCTAATTTGCAGCATGCCAAAAGATGAGGCCCAATTATATGCTGCAAATGAACTGTATGCTCTCTCTCTTTTTTATTTTTTTGTTCTGATGTTGATTTACCCTTAAATGTCAAATAGACGTTTCTGGTTTCCAAAATTCGTTTGGGATTTTCAATATTTTTCATTCTGCAATCTGTACTGAAAAATGCGGTAGTTTACTAATATAACTTTGACTACTATTGGCAGTTATAATAGAAATTGGATGTATCACAAGGATCATCGGTATTGGTTCATCAGAGTACCTAATGTGGAGCCACTTGTTAAGACGAACACATATGAGCGAGGGTCTTATCACTGTTTTGATCCAAGCACATTTGAAATAGTCCGCAAGGTTTGAGTGGTCTATAGCTTCTTCATTCATTTGTGTCCTGCTATTTGGTGTTTGCCAGTTATTGACCAATTTTACCGAACTGACTGTTGTAGTATTATTTGCTCGCAGGATAATTTTGTTGTGTATTACGAAATGGTGGATAAGAGACCAGCTTTACCGCAACATTAACAATTTTTTTCTTTTGATTTTACATTGTAAATTTTCTATTGTGGAACACATTGATTAGAACGACAGTCAGTTTGCTGCATTAATGTTCTTTTAATTTAGCGAGAGCTAGCAATTGTTGCGTCAATCTTGTTGCAGTAACTGGTCCCTTTGTAGCTTATCTCTTCAGTATATATGAGGTGATGACAAAGCAATTGCCAATGAATATTTACCAAGTTACGCATGTATACTAGGAACTTAAAAATATATTCAGTTACTGTAGCCAATGATTTATCAGAAAGTATATTTAATTTGGTCTCTTTCATGGATGAATAATATATTGGAAAAAGCAATCACAGGAGCTTGATTATGGACCCATCGTGGTCAAGCTGCTAATTTGAAGCAAGTACGCAGCATGCATTTTTAGTAGGCTAGATCATTCAACTGAAAGTCCACAGCGAATGTTATATCATGTGTCAAGGGAGGTCTGTAGCACCAATGAAAGTGGCTCCTTCATATACCAGATAGACATTAAAGGGGCATTTGGTTGGGGGTAATATTATATTATTAGGGTTGTGTTAACTTATATTACTTTGATTACTACATCTGATTGTTAAGTAATATAAGATTCCGGTAATCTTCTAATACTAATCGTATTTACTGTCCTGTCATCTAATTATTTCTATTTTCTTAGGTATTGTAAGATTAACAAAGTAATCTTATTTTTGTTACAATTCTATCTCTTATCAATATTTTTTTTTTTTACAATAATACCCTTATTTTAAAATCAATTTACATTAATCCATCATTACAATTTTACCCTTATTTAATTAAGTTTTTGGATAATAATGCCTTCATATTTAAAACAAATTACAGACCACCACTAGCCACCACCGCCGGAGTGGCTAAAATTGACTGAGAGTCGCTAGGCGGCTCGGATATGGCCGTTTCTGGCCATATTGATGGCCAAAAAGGGCCATAGAAGACTAGATCTAACTGTTAACGGCCATGGATCTGGCCGTTAACCAGAATAGATCTAGCCAATAATGGCCAGGGATCTGGCCGTTAACGGCCAACAGTAGTCTACTTTTGGCCCTTTTTGGCCATTAATATGGCCAAAATCGGTCATATCAGAGTCTCCCGGTCACGATGGGCTACTCAAGTGACTCCAAGCGACTTCCGACGGTGGTTTGTTGTGGCGGCGGGAGGTGACAGGGTGGTGGGGGTGATTTTGTTATAAATTGAAGTTTTATATAAGTGGGATGTTTTAGCTAAATCTGAAATATTGGGGGTTAAAAAACTATTAAAAAATTAATAATAAAAATAATATTATATTAATATTTAAAAAGAGGCAATTTGGTAATTTAAATAACATACCCACTAATTACTTCCTCCTAACCAAACATATTAATATGACATACTCACACATTTATTCCAACTAACCAAACACATTTTCCTAAAGATTCTTAGTAATCTTTAGGAGGTGTTTGGTTCAGGGAATATTGGATTACTGGAAATATAGATTACCTTGAAGATTACTGGGAATCTTTAGCAAAATGTGTTTGGTTAATTGATGGGTATGTTATATTAATATGTTTGGTTGGGAGGAATAAATTGGTAGGCGAGTTATTTAAATTACTGAATTGTCCTCTAATTAAATATTATTATTATTTGGATTATTATAACCCCCCTACATTTAAAAACTTAGCAAAAACAACCCCATAATAAAAGTTTGGAAAATCAACAAAACACCCCCACCAACCCAGCCACTGCTGGCTACCGGTAACCACCGCAGGCCGTTGGCAGCTGGCAACCTAACGACATACGGAAGGTCGAAAATGGCCGCCGTGCACCAATATGGTCATTTCTAACCAGATATATGTCCGAAAATGGCTAGATATCTGGCTGGAAATGGCCATATCGGCCCACGGCGGCCATTTTCGACCTTCCGTGCACTGTTCCAGCTATGGCGACAGTTACCGGCGCGACAGGCGGCAGGTGGGTGGGGGTGGTGGCTTGGGTGGGTTGTAATTTGTTTTGAATTCAAGGGTAATTTTGTCCAAAAAGTTAATTAATTAGGGGTGAAATAGTAAAAGCGATATTCATGTAAATAAATTCAAAAATAAGGGCATTATTGTCCTAAAATTTTATTAATAAGGGATAGAATTGTAACAAAAAAAGATAACCCTGGTAATCTTAGAATACCTAAGAAAATGGAAGTAATTAGATTACCTCAAATATTATCAATAATAATCACTATTGGTATTTAAAGATTACCGGTATCTTATATTACTTGACAACCAAACATGGTAATCAAGTAATATAAGATGACTTAAACCCAGTAATCTCTAATACCCTCTAACCAAACGCCCCGTCAGGATAATATAAGATTCCAATAATTTAGCATTCCTGAACCAAACGCGCAACTGTCATTGGATTCTAGCACCACACTTTTTCAAATTTCCAAATTTCGGTTGCAGCAAAATTGTTGCAACCAAAGAATTTTCCGTATAAATATGAGATAGGCTTAGACAATGTAGTGATGTGGCATTCTGATGACACGTAGAAGTCAAACTTGGAGTTGGCTGGTCAAAGTAATTTGTTAAGACAAGAGGGACAGTTCTGTCTTTTCCCTTCGTTTTAGAAACCTAAATCGAATTAGGTTTTGTGCGCAACTCATTTCTCCCCTTTCTCTCTTGGTTAACAGAGAGAGAAACGGTTAGAGGTGCTGTGCTGGAAATCCAAGATCCGTCCATGGAATCAACGGTGATGGTAGGTGTGAGCTGTCCTTTTCTGTTATAGCCTTTTCCTTTGTATAAATTTGTACTGATTTTCTGCCTCTTTGGAATGTATGAGTGGTGAGAGCATCTGGGTATACGGGTGTATAATCAGAGGGTTTGTATCGGGTTGATACCTTGGTGTAAAAGGGGTGAGCCGATTCTTCTGTAAGGTTTCTCAAACTCATAGTAAAGTTCTTTTCTGGTTGCCTTTGAAGAGTGGATGTAGGTAATCTTTCAGATTACCGAACCACTATAAATTTGGTGTCTCTCTTCTTATCTTTCTTTACCGTATTTTGTTTTTTCTCTTATTATGCTTGTTATGGTTGAATGCACAATCTGGACTACTGCATGATTCTTTATGTTTTGGGTCTGATTTACATTATTAGGGTTTGTTAACTATATTACTTTGATTACTACTCTGATTGTTAAGTAAGATATGAATTCCGGTAATCTTCTAAATACTAACTTCGTATTTACTGTTTGCTGCATTAATGTTCTTTTAATTTAGCGAGAGCTAGCAATTGTTGCGTCAATCTTGTTGCAGTAACTGGTCCCTTTGTAGCTTATCTCTTCAGTATATATGAGGTGATGACAAAGCAATTGCCAAAGAATATTTACTAAGTTACGCATGTATACTAGGAACTTGAAAATATATTCAGTTACTGTAGCCCTATAATTTATCAGAAATATATTTAATCTGGTCTCTTTGATGGATGAATAATAAACTTGGAAAAAGCAATTACAGGAGCTTGATTATATGGACCCATCATGGTCAAGCTGCCAATTTGGAGCAATTACACAGCATGCCTTTTTAATAGGCTAGATCATTCAATTGAAAGTCCGCAGCGAATGTTTTATCTTGTGTCAAGGGAGGTCTGTAGCACCAATGAAAGTGGCTTCTTCATATACTAGAAAGACACTAGGGGGGCGTTTGGTTAGGGGTAGGGGTGTAGGCTCGGCTCGAGAAAAGCTAGAGTTTGGCTCGGCTCGATTCGAGCAGCTCAAGTGCCTTTTCGAGTTGAGCTTGAGCCACCCAGTGCTTGGCTCGTGAGCCTTCATGGCTCGAAAGGGTATGAGTGTAAGGTTTTTAAATATAAAGTGTAAGTTTTTTAAGTATAAAGGTGTCTATGCAATTTATTATTTTACATATAAATGGTTTACTCTAAAAACGCTAACACATTTTTCATCACAGCCGCACTTACTCTCCTTTTTTTTTTTTTTTTTTTTTTCCCTTCTCCTTTCCTTATTCTTTCTCTCTCCTTCTTCTTTCCTTTAGCTCTTTTACCTCAAATCTATGGCATTACAAATCTTGTCTCACTCTCTCTTCTCCAAGCTGCTTTTTCTTCTTAAAAGGCTGTTGCTTTTACATTATCGTTAAGGTTTTGAAGAATCTAGTGGGTTGGCTTTGGATTGTGTTTTTTTTTTTTTTTTTAAAAGATTATTGGTGGGTTGCTTTGGATTAAAGCCTATCAAACGAGCCGAGCTTGAGCCGAGCTTTGAGCTTGGTTTCCAGAGCTTGTCGAACCCAAGCTCGAGCTCAAGTTCGTTAAATTTTCTCGAGCCGAGTGTCGAGTCCTATAGTGTTCGGCTCGGCTCGTATACACTCCTAGTTGGGGGTAATATCAGATTATTGGGGTTATGTTATTTTATATTATTTTGATTATCATGTTTGATTGTAAAGTAATATAAGATTCGGGTAGTTTTCTAATACTAATAGTACTTACTGTAATGTAATTATCTTAATTTTCTTAGGTATTGTAAGATTACTAAAGTAATCTTATTTTTGTTACAATTCTATCTTTTATTAATAAAATTTTTGGACAATAATGTTCTTATTTTAAAATAAATTTACATTAATCCACCATTACAATTTTACCCTTATTTAATTAAGTTTTTAGTCAATAATGCCCTTATATTTAAAACAAATTACAGACCACCCCCCAGCCACCATTGCCAACAGCAGGTCAACCACCGCTGATCGTCGCCAGAGTGGCTAAAATTGATCGAGAGTCACTGGGAGGCTTCGAGAAGCTTCGATATGGCCGTTTCTGGCCGAAAACGGCCATAGAAGACTAGATTTGGCCGTTAACGGCAGTGGATCTGGCCGTTAACCAGAATAGATCTAGCCAATAATGGTCAATAATCTGGTTGTTAACGGCCAAAAGTAGTCTTCTATGGCCATTTTCGGCCATCAATATGGCCAAAAACGGCCATATCGGAGCCTCCCGGTCACAGTGGGCTACTCACGTGACTCTAGACAACTTTTGGCGGTGGTTTGCGATGGCGGTAGGCGGCGACAGGGTGATGGGGGTGATTTTGTTATAAATTAAAGTTTTATATAAGCGTAGTGTTTTAGCTAAATCTGAAATATTGAGGGTTAAAAGAATTATTCAAAAATTAATAATAAAAATAATATTATATTAATATTTAAAAAATGGCAATTTAGTAATTTAAATAATATACCAACCAATTTATTCCTCCTAACCAAATATATTAATATAACATACCCACAGATTTATTCTAACTAACTAAACACATTTTTCTAAAGATTCTTAGTAACCAAACATATTAATATAACATACACACATATTTATTCTAACTAACTAAACACATTTTTCTAAAGATTCTTAGTAATCTTCAAGGTAATATAAGATTTCAGTAATCCCACATTTCTTGAACGAAATGCAGAGTTTTGGATTCTGGCATGAGACTTTTTCAAATTTCCAAATTTCGGTTGCAGCAAAATTGTCGCAACCAAAGAATTTTCGGTATAAATATGAGATAGGCTCAGAAAATTTTACCTGGAACCAAACTACCAGTTAACAACTTCTTCAGATTTGACTTATATTTGCACCTCTCCATGAACGTAGTACTCACTACTCTCTGAGCAAACTGACGCGGTTGCTCGTTCATGGGCCTATAAATGAGATAATGGTAAACAGGTTCTTCTTGGCTTCCACACGACGTCACTGTTGCCTATAAATTTCTATCGACCTTATTAGTTACCATAGAAAAACCCAGCTCGAAATTTATAACTTTCATTAGTAGAAGAAGATAATGGCAACTTGTAACAGTTTGTGTTGTTAATAGGGGAAATTCGTATGGTATTTATCTTATCAAATGCGAAGCTCTAATTCCGGGTGACGTGAATGTTTTGGCCCTTTTTTATAAACTCGTTATCGGTATCTCATATGGTATTTTCTAGTTTCCCCAAATATCAGTGGTGGTTGTTCATTTGATAACCCCCAACGAAGAAGCAACCAACTGGAGCCGTGCCCGGTGATAGAAAGCTCTGTGGGATAAGAGATGTTGTAATTAAAATAACTTAACATGTTTTGTTGCAGAGTTTGGAGATTGTGAGAACTACAATTTCGAGAAAAAAAACGACGTCTTTCTGTGATGCTTTGAAGATCTTCCAAACAGTATCGCGGATAGAAATAATGGTACAGGTAAAATCCTCCATCGTTCCATTTTCAGAGAAAGAAAGAGAGAATCATGTNTGACTTATATTTGCACCTCTCCATGAACGTAGTACTCACTGCTCACTGAGCAAACTGACGCAGTTGCTCGTTCATGGGCCTATAAATGAAATAATGGTAAACAGGTTCTTCTTGGCTTCCACACGACGTCACTGTTGCCTATAAATTTCTATCGACCTTCTTAGTTACCATAGAAAAACCCAGCTCGAAATTTATAACTTTAATTAGTAGAAGAAGATAATGGCAACTTGTAACAGTTTGTGTTGTTAATAGGGGAAATTCGTATGGTATTTATCTTATCAAATGCGAAGCTCTAATTCCGGGTGACGTGAATGTTTTGGCCCTTTTTTATAAACTCGTTATCGGTATCTCATATGGTATTTTCTAGTTTCCCCAAATATCAGTGGTGGTTGTTCATTTGATAACCCCCAACGAAGAAGCAACCAACTGGAGCCGTGCCCGGTGATAGAAAGCTCTGTGGGATAAGAGATGTTGTAATTAAAATAACTTAACATGTTTTGTTGCAAAGTTTGGAGATTGTGAGAACTACAATTTCGAGAAAAAAAAAGACGTCTTTCTGTGATGCTCTGAAGATCTTCTAAACAGTATAAAAAATAGAAATAATGGTACAGGTAAAATCCTCCATCGTTCCATTTTCAGAGAAAGAAAGAGAGAATCATGTAAAATTTCTTATGAAATGAATGTGTGACAAAAAGCTTATCTGGGTTCGGCCCTTCGGCGATCTATATTTCTGTAAGATGTACACAACTTTCCAAAGCTTTAGAGAATTTCAAACCTTCATATTAGTGGATCTGGCGGCTAGACATTGTGTTTTTTACAACTTTCAAGGTGGGTTTTTTTTTTAATTAAATTATCAATATGTTATTTATTTTTTTACATCTTTATTTTGGGTTCATTATTAGATGCAGTACGTGGTTTTTTTGCAGAGCATATTAGCTTATGCAAGCAGAAATTTTTAGGCATTTCTTACACACAACTAGCCAGGTAGAGGAAGAGAAATGAGTTCCCTTTCAAGACGCTGTTTACAACTAGACTCGAATTATATCGACGTTGAAAGTTGAAGGACCTTTATATTACACTAACTATATTAAGACATTTTTAAATCAATAAGAAGAAAAAATGCCAAACAAATGAAGTAAAATTACAAGTAATGCTAGCGGGAAGCTTAGAAGATGTCCATGTCCTCCATTAAGTACATCAATCACATAAAAAACTTCCATGCCATTCAGTAATGGTGCCAACGTAGACCCCTCTGCCGGAGAAATGGTTACGTTGGCTGAACCCGAAACCCTAACAGGATAAAACGTAACCGCGCTTTGCACATCCCTATAGTTGTCCCAGTTAGGGACATCTTCCACACCCAACTATTGGCTGTCTATGTAAATTTTAACCTTGCTAGTTTGATTTGAAGGATACCGAAGAATTGGGTCCATAAAATACAGGACAAAATAGGCTATCACTTGTGCTTGAGCTGAAAAATTGGCCGATAAATATATGGAGTCTGAAACATTTTTTGCTTGGATGAAGGTTGCCATCACAGGCCAGGGCACGTCATTTTCCTGCAATTGTGATCCCCAAGGGATTGTATTTTCGGTTATGTTGAGGTATTCTGTCATTTCTTTAGATTTCCAAACTCTGTTGCAGCACTCTTCTAGAGGACCAAAGAGTTTCCTGTATATACATAAAAGATTCACCATAAATTGTNGTTTGAATATTTGGTAGCAACCCATTGTAAAATGTTTGGAATTGTATCCAAAACGGTAGACCATGATGTGGACATTTCCTTAACAACTCCATGTACCTCTCCCAAGCTTCATATAGTGATTCATCATTGCCTTGCATGAAAGAGATAATGTCTTTTCTCATTTTTGTTGCCTTCTATGGTGGGAAGTATTTTGCAAGAAACTTCTAAGCTAATCTATCCCATGTGATGATTATTCCAGCATGGTGTGACATGAGCCAACCTTTCACCTTATCTCTCAATGAAAAAAGGAGCAATCTCAGCCTAATTGCATCATCAGTCATTCCATTTGCCTTGAATGTGTCACAAATCTCCAGAAAGCTAGCAATATGCAAATTGGATCCTCATATGAATTTCCACTGAATTGGACTGACTGTTGGATAATCTGAATTATTTTCGACTTAATCGCAAAGTTCACTGCAACAGGTG
This sequence comes from Pistacia vera, assembly GCF_008641045.1. Lineage (NCBI taxonomy): Eukaryota > Viridiplantae > Streptophyta > Magnoliopsida > Sapindales > Anacardiaceae > Pistacia > Pistacia vera. The sequence goes on from NW_022196414.1 coordinate 113,688, forward strand.
GCCTTGTAATACCATAATTGCATTCTTGCACCATTGGTATGGCATAACCCATCAACATTTTATGTACTTTTGCCATGATTCTCCACACAAGAAAATATTCAAACTTAAGTATTCACAAAATTTACACTTAACTACAAAATAAAAATAAAACTAAAAACAAAAACAAAAGAACTCAAGTTTAAGACTATAAAATATTTACAATTAACTATAAAAATGAAATAAAGCTTCAATTTATCACCAAAATAGATACTATCAATATTAATAATCAACTATCCCTAGCAACGACGCCAAAAACTTAATGTGTGTTAATTCATATGTGTATTTAGCAAGTACACTAGTCGCAAAAGGTAATCAAGTGATGAAGTAGAGTATCACTCCCACGAGGATAGTGTTACTAAGTACTGATTTCTCTAGTATTAAGTCCTAATTGAAGCAACAATAAATTGGATTGATGGAATATTTAACAACTAAATAAAAATTAACAACTAATAAATGATAAAAATGATATTAAAACAAAACCCAACAACTTAACTAATTAAACAATGCTAAAAAATGCTAGGGTTTTGATTTCACCTAGATACGCTAACCCAAATCATAGAACCCATTACCCAAGTTCTAATTCCTTGATTGAAAATCAAATTTCCTAAGTTGTTTGGTACTCCTTCTCAAGATATACCACCCCACCTATTCCTATTAACCTTCCGAACCCAAAAATTGAAGTTTAATAGTTCAAGGTCTCTTAAGCTTTGTGAAATTATATCTAGATTTCATTGATTACGTTTATCTATCTTTAGTTTTTGCTCAATCTATGGTATTTATCCCAAGAGGCACATATCACAAATCACTTCTTAGTCTCATTGTGAACAACGAGCATTTGAATGGTGATCAAGCATTCAAAAGTCATTAAGCAAAGAGATAAACACTTAATCATGAAATTAAAACTCAAGGTAAATCAATTCATATAAATTTGAATCATTGTATCAAGGTTACATCAAACCCTAGCTAAACAACTCAGCTCATACTCAAAATAATAATAATAATAATAAAAACAAGTTGAATCAAGGTTCATCATTGAAAAACAAGCAAAAGATGGAGAAATCTGCTCTAATTTGAAGCTCAAATCTTCAATAATCTTCTCCTTCCAAAAGCTGCCCCCCAAATGATGAACCAAGATCCTTTTCCCTTCCTTTTCGTGCCAATTTATACCCCTCTCATGTAAGGATAAAGCCCTAGAAAGCCAAAATGCATCATTTTATTTTTTTCGCATCTAACGCAGTTTCACCGTGGCGACACTTTTTCTTTGCCGCAACAAGGATCTTTCAGGCTAGATTTGAGCATGGTAACATCTGAATCTGAAAACGTAGTAAACATATGAATTGTATCCCTTTAAATTATATTTATATTAGTTCAAGAATCAGCCAAATATGAGGTCTATAGATCAAGTTATGGCCAAAATACTGAAGTACGTCCAAAGACATTTTTCTTCAATTCCTGACATGCTATTCACGACTTCAACCCAAGTTTTCACCCTCTTCTAGTTATAATTAGGAGAAACCAAAAACATGAAAGTTCTAGATCTGCTTCTTATCTTTCCATAGCTTTTAAATTCAGGTCATTCTAACTTACAAATCTCAAGGTACACAATTTATCCTCAACATTGTCATTTATACTCAAAAGCATCGTTTGGGCCTGCAAAGAAAAATAATAGAATTAAGTAGCAATTATGGCCCAAATTGTATGAGAAGTATCCTAAATCCTATTTAAATTCAATGCAAAATCATAGGGAAAAATAGGATTATCAGGTTGAAATGGCCAAAAGTATGATGAAAGTAAAAAATCTTTCGGATAACTTCTACGAAGAAGTAGTTGCAACCGCAGTGTACATCCTCAATATTTCTCCTACAAAGGTTGTCTTGAACCAAACACCATATGAAGCTTGGAAAGGTAGAAAGCCACGGGTAAGTCACTTAAAATTTTTTGGTTGTATAGCTTATGCTTTGATAAAATTATAGTCCCAAAACCTTGATAAAAAATCCAAAAAGTGCATTTTTGCAAGCTATAGTCCTAAATCCAAAGCATAGACTATATAACCATGTTAGTGGCAAGATGATTATTAGTAGGGATGCGGTGTTTAATGAAGATGCAAGTTGGGTATGGAGTGAAGATAAAAGGCAGCAGATTGAAGTTTCAGAAAATTCTGATGATCCACCAATGGGTTCAACACCAACAAATTTTTATTCAACAAATTTATATTGAGAGAATTTATGAAAATATGATTTTATTCATGAAAAATCACATTCTAATGAGTTCTTACGAATGTTGCATGTTTGGAATGATTTTGAGATTGTGTGAGTCGATATTAGGTGGTTAATTAATTAGGGCTGAATCTATCTAATTTATTTTATTTAGGGGGGTAAATGATATTTTTTAAGGGTTGGTTTTGTCACTTTTCAATCGTGTAGGGACTGACATAACTGTTACCATTTTGACTATAAAAAAAAAAATCAAATCTCAAAATCGGAAGCTAGTCGCTAACTCGCTGCCAAAACAGAACCTCACCTCCTTTGGTCGTCGGCCAGTGACCCTTCACCTTCTCTCGCCAACTAGCCATTCTCCACCATCTTTCACCCAACGCCAGCGACGTTTTGGCTCCCAACAATGTTTCCTCCATTTTCGGTGTAGATTGGACTTCTTCAACATTAATCAACCTCCCTTGTGCTGATCTATCTCCCACGAGCATTCTCACACTAATTCTGGCAAAGAACAACTAACGACACTTTGTTTTTTGTCAGAATTAGTATGAGAATTCTCGTGGGAGATAGACCAACACAAAGGGAGGTGGATCGGCGCTGAAGAAGACCAATCAACTCCAAAAATGGAGGAAACATTGTTGGGAGCCAAAATGTCACCAGCGTGGGGTGAACGACGGTGGAGAGTGGCTAGTTGGCGTGAGAAGGTGAAGGGTCACCAGCCTGGAAGATGAAAGGTCATCGGTCGGCAACCCAAGGAGGTGAGGTTTTATTTTGGCGGCGGTTGGCTCCCTATTTTGCGATTTGATTTTCTTTTTATAGTCAAAATGGAAAATAACATTTCAATCCCTGCACGATTGAAAAGTGACAAAATCAACCCTTGAAAATATGACACTTTACATTTTGAACAACGTAAATGAGATAAATTCAGCCCTAATCAATAAACCACAACCTAATATCGACTCACACAATCTCAAAATCATTCCAAACATGCAACATTCATAAGAAAACATTAGAATGTGATTTTTCATGAATAAAATCATAATTTCATAAATTGTCTCAATATAAATTCAAATTAAATCATAACAACGGTATTTTAATCACATTAATGGAGTCATTTGCATCACTCTAACACTACTCCAAGAAAATTCAAATCCTTGAGGGAGATTTATGAAACCTAAACATTTGCTCTATTTGTTTCAGATCCTATATGCTTTGAAAAGGCTGTGAAAAAGTCAAGATGGTGCAATGCAATGGAAGAAGAGTTGAGAGCAATTAAAAAAAAAATATCAGACTTGGGATTTGGTGAGTTTGCTTGAAGGAAAAAATGTCATTGGGCTCAAATGGGTATACCAAACCAAATAACATGCAGACGGAAGTATACAAAAGCACAAGGCTCGGCTGGTTGCGAAGGGATATTCCCAACAACAAGGAATTGATTTTGAAGAAACTTTCTTCCCTGTTGCACACTTTGAAACGGTGAGAACCTTTTCAGCGTTGGTTGCTCAACTTAATTGGTATATCTATCAATTTGATGTTAAATCTGCATTTTTGAATGGTGAATTGGAAGAAGAAGTTTATGTCTCACATTTGAATGTTTTATAGTTAGTAGCAATGAAAATAAAGTCTATAGGTTGAAAAAGACACTCTATGGGTTAAAGCAAGCTCCATGGGCATGGTATGCAAAAACTGACTCCTATTTTAAAGAAAATGGATTTGAAAGGAGTGACAATGAGCCAATTCTTTATTTGAAGAAGGAAAGTAAAAATGACATTTTGGTGGTTTGTCTTTATGTTGATGATATAATATATATGGGATCGTGTGAGTCTACTGTTGCTGAATTTAAATCTCACATGATGAAGAAATTTGAGATGTTAGATTTGGGTCTATATATAGCATTATTTTCTTGGTCTTGAGGTGAAACAAAATGTAGATGGAATTTTTATTTCACAAAGGAAACATGCAAATGCAATGGATCTTTTAAAGAGATTTAATATAGTGAATTGCAAAGTGGTTGCCACACCAATGAATGTTGAAGAAAAGTCGAGTCTTGATGATGGTACTGAAATGGCTAATGCAAAATATTTCAAAAGTCTGGTTGGTGGTTTGAATTATTCGTATCATACAAGGCTAGATATTATTTTCTTTGTTGGTGTAGTGTCCAGATTTATGCACAATCCAACCAAGCTACATCTTGGGGCTACTAAAAGAACATTGAGATATGTTGGAATGACTATTGAATTTGGAATTTGGTACTCAAAAGTATTAGATTTCAAATTATTTGTTTATAGTAACAGTGATTGGGTAGGTTGTTTTTATGAAAGAAATAACACTTTAGGTAATTTATTTAGCCTTGGTTCTGGAGCAATTTCATGGAGTTCAAAGAAGTAGGAAGTTGTTACATTATCAACTTCAGAGGCATAATACATAGCAGCAACTTCATTTGCTTGTCAAGCAGTATGGTTAAGAAGACTATTTGTTGATTTTTAGCAAGCACAAGTTGGCGCAACAGAGATCTTTTGTGACAACAGAGAAACTATTGCAAGGACAAAAAATATATCCTTCCACAGTAGAACCAAACTAACATCTATTATCACTTTATTCGAAGTCTGGTAACAAATGGAATGATTTCATTGAAGACTTGTTGTGATACAAATGAGCAAGTTGTAGACATTGTGACCAAGTCTCTCCCTCAAGCCAAGCATGATTACTTCATATTGCACATGGGTGTTTGCAAATTTGAATTAAGGAGGAATATTGAAGAGTGATTCAAAGTTTTTATTAAATAAGGGCAAATAAGTATTTTGTTGAAGTTGAAAGAGTCTCAGTGTTTGCTCCTGTTCTTATGTTGAGTGGCTCTTATTTAGGTGATGTGATAAGTGAAGTAGGGTGCAAGTAATCCTTTAGAAAGTGGTTTAGATAAGTTAGGAGTTATGGCTACGTGTGTAGGCTATATCTATAAAAGGCAATGTCTTTCCTCATTTAAAATAGTATTGTGGAGCAGTTAAATTTCTCTTGAAAAAGTCTTATATTATTTAACTTTTTACTCTTGTTTGCGTTAATTGCTTTGTCCTTCTCCATCTAAGTGTCCCTCCTAGGGTCATTATAAGTTAAACACTGATGGAGCCAAGAAAGGCACCCTAAACAACATAGGTGCTGGTGGAGTGATTCACAATGAGACTAGTGGTTGGTGCCATGGCATTGCTACTAACAAAGGTTGTGGGGCTTATTCCTTGGCCTTCAGCTTGCTCTCGAGAAGAACCCACCTCTCTATGTGGTGGCTGACTCTTAGTTAGTCATCCATATGGTGCTCAAAGGTGTCAACAAAGAACACCCCCACTTTGCCCTTGTGTCTGCATGCCAAGACGTGATTAAGATTCATCAAACCTGCCTTTGTGAAGCACATCTACAAGGAATGCAACGCTGTTGCGGGTGGCATGGCTGAGCTGAGCCTTTCGATGCCAACTTGGAGTTGACTATATTAATTTCCCTGCCTCTTTATTAGTATTCTTGTTCTTAAGGACTTGGCCCTTTGGGCCAAACATTCGTGATGTTTTAGTCTTGCTTTGTTGTTTTGGGCATTAGTCCCATTTTGTTAAAAAAAAGAGACTTGGTATTGGTATCTGAAATTAGATTTTTGAAACTATTAACACGTTTAAACTTGCAACATAGAATTAGAACCCAAATAATACTCGATACCTAAGATAATATAAATTAACGTCCAACTTGAAACTTGATAAAATGAACATCTAAATTGAAACTAATAATACGTTGCTCGAAATGTTGAATGTTGTTTTGAAACTGGAAATAGTAATAAATTTAATACTATAAATACAATTATTAACATTAAACATGAAATATATTCTGAAATAATGAGGGTTTGGTACTAAGAAATTTGAAACTCATAACGCGTTACTTGAAATTTATGAAAAATTATTAGAATATGGTTTTTCTTATTTATAAAATTACTTTTCTATAATTTTTTAATATTAAAAATATGAATCAAAATTATTTTAAAATTTTGTATAATATCTTTTTATTAAAATTTGGGACAAGGGTTAAGAAACCAGTTATTCCTCATTACCCACTTGCTATGGCTGCCAGCGGTTCGTAGAAATTTAATTTGCATATTTCATAGTAATTTATCATTTGTTTCTTATTTTTTTTCTTAAGAAAAAAAATTAATAATTACGTTTAATTCTAGGTCTGCAAATCGTTTAACCTCAAAATAAAACCTACAATAAACATATAAAGAGTGTTTTTGACTTTTGATATACTTTAATAAAACCCTGAATATTTTCTTGCCCTTTTTCATTAACGGTTATTGACGATGGGGGTTTTTTGTAATTAACTTTTTATTTCTGTGGTATCGTCAAGCGACAAACACATGGAAGTTTTCTGCAGATATCACCTATCGGCAAAGCTATATACATTGACGCTAAGACTTGGTGTCGGTGCACCGATAATACGCCGATGTGTTTATGACGTTAATAAATACTTATAATACCCCGACGTGTTGGGATCGAGGTAACAATATTCCTCTTCAGGGAATTATCGATATTTATCCATATGCGTCAGCATTTGGACAGGCAGAATTCGACGCTACTTGCGTTGGAAAGCTTGCCTCCATTGAGGTTGATGCTGATATAGCCCTCCGTGCTGGTTTAGTTACAATACGCCGGTGCAAGTATCGTGTCGGGGCATTTTTCAATGGTTTAAATAAGTTATTATCTTTTAAAAATAAAATTTGACGAGGACCAAACGACGACATTTGAACAAGAGGGGGCTTAAGGAATATTTAGTTGACGTCTTTCTCATCTACTTCACTCCTTTATTCACTCAAACCCATTTCAATACCATAACTCCGCAAAAACCATTTCCTTAACCCGTCCATGATTTCATGAAATCCAGCGAAGATTTACGAAATTTCAGGCCGTCGGCGTCAAGAACGGAAGAAAAACTTACCTCTTCTCCCGTACAAGGTATTGTGACTCTCATTATGTATGTTTCTAAATAAAATTATATTAAGTTTCTTCCTTTCTTTTGTCTTTTTTTAAATTTCTTTTTTAGGGTTTGTGGAGCTGTATTTCGGATTGAGTTATTTGTAGGAATTGTCGATTTTTGTTGGCAGAATGAAGTGTTTGTGATTTTAGGATTTGGGTTTCCGAATGTGGTGGTGTTTGTGAGTTTTTTGGTGTTTTAATTTGGTTTCTCTGACATTGTTTTTTTTTTTTTTTTTTTCGTTTGGTGGCTGAGAAAACAATGGGAATGTGAAAGAGTGCTCTGTTATAATGAGATATTTTTCTGCATTTCTGTTCTCAATTCTTGGGTTTTTTTAATTTGTGCAGAAAATGTTGAATGGGATATGAAAACCGTTTCACTGGTCTCAGTTTGATTTGTTCTCCATGGTACTTATTATAACCAGGGAAGCTAATATCTAAAGTAAGAGAAAAAAAGAAACTGTGAATTCTGATGTTTTTGATTAAGATAACAGCTTCTATTATGCACAAAAGTCTGATTTATTTTTCTTCCTTTCTGCTAGGATAGTTGAGTTCTTTTGTTGGAGACATATATGTGTACGCCTGTTGAAATGTACAAGGTAAATCAATGAACTACATATTATGTAATGGAATATCTTTTGCTTAATATCATCAAGATCTTTTCAATATTGTTGTTTATTTTACTTTGGAAATATGTTTTGTATGGGAATGAAATCTAAGGATCGTGGATCAACGTTTATGGTATTTTACGTTTCAGTCTTTCTCATTGTTTGCTATTCCAATAAGATTAACTTCCTTTTCTGGCTAGCTAATATACTCTGTCTTATCAACTTATAGACAAATGATTGATTTTTTAATATGTCCACTTTACGTTTATTAGTTATTCTGATATGGAGTGTGTATTTAATCTTATGCTTGAGAAGTTTAAATTGAATTATATGTGGATTATGCATCGTGGAGCCTGCAGTAGATTCTTTGAGCCGGTTGCTTGATCCAAATGTCTATATCAACGCTGATATTTTTATTCCTCTCGAGTGGAATCGTTGAACAAGAAACCCATAGGCATTATGCAACATGGTGTCGTTGGTTCCAGTGACGGCACGCAATGCGTTGGGACTATACAATTACAAGCAATGCGTCGGGACTATACGAGCGTAGGCTTTGTGGGCGTCTTTTTACAGTTTTATGTCATTATGTTATTTTAAGAATTGGCTCCTCTGCAAAACTAATCTTTGGGTTCATGATTTCACATTTAATAAATCAACTTATATGCTTGTTACTAAACTTATAATCTTCATGCTATAATATGCATTTGAAATTACCAAAACTAGTAATATTCAATCTAATCTATATATTATCAATTGAGCAAAATTATAAAACTAAGTATAAGAAAGAAGTAATCTTTTCGAGATAATATGATAATTTATCGAATTTATGCAAAACATAATTTGAGAAAGTAAAGTAAGATAAGAAGATATGCATATACATATAAATGCAAGGATTATTTTGGAATTTAATAAGATAAAAATTGGGGTGCCAATAGCATCACTGTATAATCTATATAATATGATATAGTGTATATAAGATTATCTTGGTTTTATAATACTTGTGTTGAAATTTTTAAAAATTACTAAGAAAAATTGTTTGTTGAAATATGTAATATACATATCATGAATATGATGGATTAGACATTTATATGTCAAAATTCTTTATTCCAGTAGTACTTAAACTACCATATTGTGAACAAGTTACAAAAATCTGGACTCTTTCTAATTAACTTTTATACAATAGAAGATTTAAATACACTTTCGAATCTATTTCAAAAAAGAATAATCTTCCAATATGTAGGACACTAACTGTATGTAACAAATGAATTTTTCTTCCTTACCAAAGTTGATTTAGAGAGGAAATGCAAACCTAGTGAGCTGAAAAGAAACAGAGGAAGTGAAGAAGAGGACTGATATTTTCATTTAGTAAATAACTGTCACAGTTACAAGCCTTTTATAATACAAGGTAAGGGTAAATCAGTAAATCCCAAACTACTTTAATATCCTAATATCCTCCCTTAAACAAAACTTCTATCAGTAATTACTGTTACCAACTACTCTAATATCCACCCTTGAACCAAGCATCAATTCCTTGCTGTACCATTCACTAGCTGCCTTTGTGGAGCTGACAAGCAATTGGTCTACAGGTAGTAATTGGTCTACAGGTTTGCACCAGAATATGCAAACTGTCCAGCAGGTTTTAATGCAGCTCAAGCAACTTCAACGCCACCTGCTTCCAAACAAAACAGACAGCACTTCCCAGAACTCCAAAATAATGCTAACAAGTAAAATTCCATAATGCAGCTCTTCCCTAATGCAGCTCAAACAGCTTCAATGTACCAAACAAGCTTTAACAAGCAAAATTCCATAATGCAGCTCAAACAGCTTCAATGTACCAAACAAGCTTTAACACCAGAATTCCATAATGCAATTTCAAAGAGCAGGTGCTTATACAGTAAGTTTTTCTCGAAGTGGTTCAAACTTGGAAGCTGAAAGTGCCTTAGTGAAGATATCAGCTTTTTGATACTCAGTTGGAACATACTGAACCTTCACCTTGTTGGCTGTAACTTGTTCTCGTATATAGTGAGCATCTAGCTCAATATGTTTAGTCCTACCATGAAAGACAGGATTGGAGGCAAGCGATCCTGCACTCTGGTTGTCACACCAGATAATAGGAATTTCAGTCAACTGAAGACCAATTTCAGAAAAAAGACTGCAGAACTAGGCTATTTCAGTGGACCCTTGTGCAAGAGCCCTATATTCTGCCTCAGTGGAAGAAAGAGCCACTACCTTTTGCTTCCTTGAATTCCACTGAATGAGATTAGACCCAAAAAACACACAGCAGCCACTAATTGACCTTCTGTCCAGTGGATTGCAAGCCCAATCTGCATCTGTGTAACACTCTAGATTAAGCCTATGATTGGGACAGAATTGAAGGCCATAATTGGAGGTGCCTTTAAGATATCTCAGTAGCCTTTTACAGGCTTGCCAGTGCAGTTGTGTAGGAGCTTTTAAAAATTGACTAAGCTTATTGACTGAGTAAGAAATGTCAGGTCTAGACAATGTCAAATACTGCAGTGCACCCACTGTACTTCTGTAGAGTGCTGGATTTTCAAAAGGTTCACTGTCCTCAAGTGCAAGTTTAGCTCCAGCAGCCATTGGGGTATTACAAGGCTTACAATCAACCATATTTGTTTTAACTAGTGGATCTTTTGCATATTTCTCCTGATTCATATGAATTCATGTATTATTTCTTGTTACCTCAAACCCAAGAAAATACTTGAGATATCCTAAAGCCTTTAATGCAAACTGTGTATTAAGATCAGATACTGTTTTCTGAACCAGATTGGGGTCATTTCCTGTGAGTAAAATGTCATCCACATACACTAGAACATACATCAATGTGCCTTCTTTTTGATACACAAATAGACTAGGATCTGCTAGAGAATGAACAAACCCCCAACCAAGGAATGCTTTCTTAAGTTTATCAAACCAGGTCCTAGGGGCCTGTTTAAGTCCATAAAGAGCTTTGGTCAATCTACAAACATGATGAGGATGTTGTGAATCAACAAATCCTTCAGGTTGAACCATATAGACTTTTTCTTGAAGATCTCCATTAAAAAATGCATTATTAATATCTACCTGCTGGATATCCCATCCAAAACTTACAGCCAAGCTCAAAATAACTCTAATAGTTGGAGATTTAACCACTGGACTGAATGTCTCAAGATAATCTATACCAGGAGTCTGCTGGAATCCTTTAGCAACCAACCTAGCTTTAAATCTTTGTATAGAACCATCAAGATTAGTTTTAACCTTAAACATCTATTTACAACCTACTGGATTCATATCAGAGTTAGCTAGAACAAGCTCCCAGGTCTGATTGAATATCAAAGCATCATACTCAGCCTGCATAGTAGCTTTCCAAGATGGATGAGAGAGTGCTTCTGACACAGTGACTGGTTCTTTAGTATCCAGGGATGAAGAGGTCAGTAGGGCAGTGTTATGGGCTTTGGTTTTTGCTCTAGTTAACATAGGATGTATATTTGTTCCATAAGGTAAAGGTGCTGCTAAAGGCAAGTGAACTGCAAGTGGTATAGTTTCAAAGGAGTTATTAGAGGAGATGGTTACAGGGGACATCAAGGATTCTTCAGTCTTAGAGGTTGTGAACTCAAGTGAAGACAAAGCATTTTTAGAAATTTGGACATCAATAGGCTGAAAGGGTATGGAAGTCTGAAGTGAACTGGACTGAGATGAAACTGGAGAATGTATCCTGGATGATTTGTTCCAATGATCATGTGTTGATTGACATTGTGAGGGTGTAGGTAATATAGGAGCAGAATTAAGTATTGTAGTAGGTACATGCCAGGATGAAATAGTGGGTTGGAATGACTCAGAACTGGATGATATAATAGATGAAACTTGAGCTGAATTGGTAATGTTCTGAAATGGAAAATCTGACTCATCAAACTTGACACTTTAACAAGTATAAATTCTGCCTGAAGGAGCTAAGCACGTATACCCTTTATGATACAGACTATAACCAATGAAAGTACACTTGACAGTGTGAAAGTACATTGCTTGGAATAGACAAACTAGAATACATGGCAAGATCAGTGTATTCTCTACAATTTTTGCCCTTATTGAACGTACAATCTTCATTACAATTATTGAGAGTTGGAGAAATCAAAGGTGATTGTTGAGACAAATCAAGAAGACCTTGATTGGAAGAGTAAGGAAATGAGGCAGAGCTGGTGCTGTGATGTTGAACATTGTGTGAAGAAGACAACGAGGGAGACAAAGCTGCAATGGAAGTAGGACAGACTGGAGTTTGAAGTTGGTACAGACCAGCTTTAAGAACTCCTTGGAGAAAGGTTGCTTTGGAGGATTTGTCCTTAACAACACAATGATCATTGAAAAATTCAACCAAGACATCATTATCTCTAGTTAATTTGGAAACACTAAGTAAATTTTTGGTAATATTAGGAACAAACAAAACATTTCTAAGATACAAATTCCTATGTGAACAGGCTAATATAGCAGAACCAGTATGTGAAATAGTTAGCAACTCACCATTGCCAACCTGAAGCTGTTCTCCTCCTGTGTAATTGGAGCTTGTTGTCAGCTGGGAAAAATCAGAGGTAACATGGTCTGTTGCTCCAGAGTCCATGTACCAAGCAGCATCTCTTACAGTGGATGGTGTGGCTATGTAGTTAATGGCTGCTGGAGTCTGATTGTGTGCCTGATCATAAGTCTGAGACTGAGCCATAGACACCTGATTAGACATATTTGAAGGACCAGCATTAGACAGTAAGCCAATGTTGCTAGAGGAAGTTCCAAGGGTTGTTGAAAATGGAGGTTGTTGATTCTGATAGACATTCTGAAATGGTGGTAACTGGCTCTGAAATGGTGGCAACTGGCCTGTATTGGCAGTTTATGAGTAGTGTTGAGGAGGTATGGAAGGATAAAACCCTCCATGATAAGGTTCAGGTGCTCTTGCAAATCCATGAGGATTAAAATTGTTCCGTAGCATTGAAGAGTTTCCTGAGAAATTAACATCAAACCTATGGTAGCAGTTCAAAGCCAGATGACCAGTTTTACCACACACTTGACAAATAAATCTGTTTCTTCCTCCTACACGACCTCTTCCTCTGCCACCAGAATATCCTCCAGCAAATTGTGAAGTAAAGAATTGATTCTGAGGTGGCATGAACTGATTCTGAGAGGGTGCATTCACTACTGAATTCTGATTAGGTGCAGCGTATGATTGGTTACCAGATTGGTTGAACTTAGAAGATTGTGAGATTGGAGCTAGATCAGTAGAGAATTGTGGTACAGATTGTAACTTCGTCTGTTCATTGTTCGTAGATAGACTAGCAATATTAGCTGAACTGATATGAAATTCATTCTGAACCAAGGAATTCATTGTACTATTAGCTTTCTCCAGCCTAAGTTCTAGCTTCTGTAAAACAATTTGAGCTTCTTGCACAGTTATCGGATCAACCTTAGATTCAAGCCTAGTCGTTATGTTAACAACTGCCGCATCATATTCAGAATCTAAACCATCCAATATGTAATTCAACAACTCTTCATCGGTGATAATAACACCACTAGCAATCAAACTCTCAGCATAACTTTTCATCTTTAGGAAACAAGCATGCATACTTAAACCATCATTTTTCGTGTTTTGCAATAGACTCTTAACATGCAGTGTTTTAGCTTTCGATTCGGTAAGAAATTCTTTTTCCAAGGTCAGCCATATCTCGGTTGCAAACTGATACTTAGAGATCGCAGAAAACATAGACTCTGATATTGAAGATAATAACCAACTCACCAGCAATTTATCAGTTCTTTTCCAAAGTAGATACTCTGAATTAGGTTTTTTGTGAACCTCTGAACTTGAGCTATCCACTTGAACACGAACAAAGGGTGCTGGACATGATACGAGTCCAATGAGGTGTTCTTCGAGTCCATGAGCTCCAACGGCAAACAGAATCTGTGATTTCCAGAAACGGTGGTTATCTCTTGTCAATTTTGGTGAGATTACCGGAAGTGTTGAAGAGGAGAAAGAAGAAGAATTGGAGAAATTGACTGAATCAAAAGAGTGTTTGAGACTTGAATCGTTATTTGCTTTGTCAAAGGAAGAAGAAATTGGTGATGGATCGGCCATTTTCGACGTTGGTCAGTGGCTCTGATACCAAGTTGATTTAGAGAGGAAATGCAAACCTAGTGAGCTGAAAAGAAACAGAGGAAGTGAAGAAGAGGACTGATATTTTCGTTTAGTGAATAACTGTCACTGTTACAAGCCTTTTATAATACAAGGTAAGGGTAAATCAGTAAATCCCAAACTACTTTAATATCCTAATAACCAACAAACTATATCAAGCAAAGCTTCGACTTAGCCAAATTAAATGGTATCAAACGGAGTTATAAATTTTGGAGAAATTTAAATCAATAAAAAATGAGAAAAAACCGAAAAATAAAATAAAATAAGCCAAAGAGTTTAATAATAACATGTTCTTTCCCTTAGGTAAATATCTTAAAAAGTTTAGAATAAAAGGAATTTTAAATTATTAACAAAAAGGTTTAATCTAGACGGAGTTTACGTATACTTCTTTAGTAATTATGGGAAAGATAAACTTGTAATTAAAAAAAATTGATTATTGAGGTCTAATTAATAAGATAAAGTGAGGATCAATCGTAACACTCATAGATTATGCATGATCCCACTCAATGCATTGCACTTAATTGTTGTTTTCCCCTTTAATCAATCTTCATTTTTATAAATTTGATATCCTGTTGGATAGAATTCTATCTCAATACAAACTTTTATCATTTGATTACTCTAAATCAGCCGGTTAAGATTTTCTCAAACTTTTATTAGAATATTTAGTAAATAAATTTCAAAGTGAGTCTGAGTTGCAGAGATCTTATCGTTGACGTCAATGCAATCATTTAACTCTTCACTAGTTCTATGAATCTCATTCAAATTAATACCATAATTCTCATCACAAACAAACATGAAGCTCTTCCCACTACTTCTCTTCTTCTTCTCCCGCTTTCTCCACATTTTGTTCAGCTGGAAATGTAACCTTCTCTTCACCAGGAAATGTGACCTTCGATAAACGCTCTTTGATTATTAATGGACAACGAAAGCTTCTCATTTCTGCTTCTATTCATTACCCTCGGAGCGTCCCTGCGGTTACTCTCTTTCTCTTTCTTTCCTTTTGTAAAGTACAGAGTTTCTAATGGTATGCTACAAACTCATAAAGCTCGAATTATTGTTTATTATCATGTAAAAATTAACTTATATGAACTTAAAATATATTGTGGTTGTTTCTCTTCTTCCCTCTTTTTGGTTTGCTAGGAAGACTATGTAAGATAGAAGAAACTACAGCACAGTACTCATGAGTCATCTTTTTTTACTGTTAAAGTCTTTATTTAGCGGTGTTGTTTTTTTTTTTTTTTTTTTCCTTTTCCAACTTAAACTTGGTGATGATCATTACATGTTTGTTTGTCTGACTAGCTAGCTGATTTTTTAGCTGTTCATGGTTCTTGATTTTATGAAATGTAATTAAATGGAGAATAAATTTGGTATGACGTAGATGTGGGCAGGGCTGGTGCAAATGGCAAAGGAAGGAGGAGCAGATGTTATTGAATCATATGTGTTTTGGAATGGTCATAAGCTTTCTCCAGGCAAAGTGAGTTAAACGAATAGAAAATATTAAATATAGGATATGCATTCTTTGTATTCAACATGGTTAAATTATTAATTTTTTTCTTTTAACTTGGAACTTCAAGTATTATTTCGGGGGACGATTTGACCTAGTCAAGTTTGTGAAGATAGTTCAGGACGCTGGGATGTATATGATTCTGCGAATTGGCCCATTTGTTGCTGCTGAGTATAATTTGGGGCACTTGAATTTTATTTCATGTTTGTTAATATGACCTCTTTCAATTCTGTTTGGTTTTTTTGGAATCTGATCAATGTGTTGATCATATCTTATAGAGGGATACCTGTTTGCTTGCACTACATTCCAGGCAGCTTCTTTCGAACTGATAGTGAGCCTTTCAAGGTAACGAATTGATTTATAGTAAGTAAAGGATTAATCTGTACAATTTAACAATTGTTACAAGTATGAAATTTTACTGATTTTCCCATTTTATACTTGTTGAGCGAGGCTTCAGTTTCACATGAAGAGGTTTATGACAGTCATAGTGGACCTTATGACGAAGGAGAAGTTTTTTGCATCACAAGGAGGTCCCATCATTCTTGCACAGGCATGTTGGTTTCCTAATTCAATTTGACAGTACTCTGCTATGTACAAGTTATAGACATCCTAATTCCACCTTCTAAGCTTACTGCTTCCCAAAATAATTAAAGTTTTTAGGAAAATTTTCTGTCCTTTGACTCTAAAGATCCAAATCAAACTTTGATCATATTTAAGCTCTTTATTTTTTATTTTTTATTGTTTTTGCCTTTGTATAGACATCACATGTTCTGCATATGATCATACTCATATCAGTTCAGGGTGCTTATGATGAAAAAGTTGTTACTTTACATCATAGATAGTGCCAAATTTTTGAAGTCAAGGATCAAACTTGCTTCTCATTAATTTCTGAATTACTTTAACTTTGATGGACCAGAATTGAACAAAATAGAGACAACAACGAGAATAAAATAGCAATAAAACAAATCACAGATAGTAAACAAAGAGAAAATAACATGTACGATTTACCCTGATTTATCCAATATGGGCTACGTCCAGTCGAGTCAATACTATTGCAATACTTCCTCACCTCTCTCGTTTACAATGAATGAATTGTCATATGATTACTATTACACTCATAACAAGAAAAGAAAAAATGTTTATATACTAGATTTAAAGTGACAAAACCTAGTTTTACAAGAATTCATATTCCTAAACTCAAACTCAATAAGGAATTAATAAAATCATACAATGGTTATACATGAAAAAGGCTCAAACCGCCTACGGACTCGAGGGCCCTGCCCCCACGACCCCCGTTCGCACATTGGGGAGCAGGGCCCCCTCTCATTGACCGGGCAACGAGACCTATTAATGTTGAAGTAATCGACAACTCCAACAAGAATCACATTGTTGTGCTAATGTATACAGGATTTTTGTTTATGATTAGTTTTTTAAGGATATTTCATATTTTGTTTTCAATCATATAAAGCTCATTTGGTCTAATGCCTATTTAATTTAAAGTTTTTCTTCTTCCATGTAACTGATAGATTGAGATTGCATTCAATGTCTTTCTTTTATCATAGGTAGAAAATGAATATGGTTGGTATCAAATGAATCACGGAGAACTAGGAAACCGATATGCCGCATGGGCTATGCAGACAGCTCTTTCTCAAAATATAGGGGTACCTTGGATAATGTGCCAACGATACGTTGGTCTTCCAGAATCTGTGGTAAGAGTTTTAAGTAGCTAGTTAAACCATTTTCTAACATTCTCAAATAATTTGAAAACCCAAGCTGAATGGGCTTGTGCTTTGCACAACATATCTCATTTGACATGGCCAAATAAATGAAGTCTGCAAGATATTTTAGTATTTGACATTGATAATAACTTTTTCTAAAACTTCATATGTGCTTCAAACCAAATACATATCCACATGCGTATATACATAGTTAAATTTGCAGTTTTTGTTTCCAATTTTAGGATATTTTGAGTTTCTCATTATATATTATTCTCTTTTAGATCGGATCCTTGTAGTTCTTAAGGATTTACCATTTTATTCCATTAGAGAGTTGGATCCAAACGTGCTATTTTAAATAGTAGTTATTCAGTAACATTTTAGTGTGATGATTTTTTATTTTTATTTTTTATCTTGGAAAGTTCCATAAGAATATATAGTTTATATTGCATTTGTCTAACTTAACAATTTTATAGTACGTGTATACTTTTAATTATTTTAAATACAATCTTACATTTAGCTAAAAGATATCAACTCTTTTTTTCTTTTATCTATGAATATTGCAAATCTAGTAAAAACTTGTTATAGTTGTCTATTAGTGTAATAACAATTTCACATGAACTGGAGTGAAATATGAAAATTAAGAGAAAAGTGTAAACTAAGAACAGAGAGAAAAATGTGCTAGATGATCTTTCATTAACCAACTGAACATTATTTACACAAGAGTAAAGTGCGTGATCATTTGAAATATATTCTGCTGAATGAGCTGCGCACATTAACTAACTACTAAGCTGACTCATCTGACTGCTTGCTTTGAATATTTTATTATGTGTTAAATATTTGACACTTACTGAATCGGCACGAGTACAATATGACATACATGATATGATATGAACAAGAGGGTTTACCATTTTATTTCTTATCATTTGAAACACCAAGCTGAATAGGCTTCTGCTTGACATAAAATATCTTATCTGATATGGCTAACTAAATCAAGTCTACATAGTGTTTGAAATGTATGGCAGATATGAACTTTTCGTAAAACTGCATATATGCTATATGTGATGTTTTGGGTAAAGTTTTAACAAAAAGCTAAAACAGAGAAGAAAACGAGAGAGAGAAACGAGAGCTGAATACTATGTTTCTTTTACCGATACTTTTTCAGTTAATACAAAATTAGCTTCTGTACACTTTTTATAGTGTTTACATAAATGCAACAATACTCTAACTAATACTGTTACATTTCAACTGAAAGTTAAACAGAATAGTAACTAACAGTATTTAACAACTAACAGTATTCCAAATGACACCTTTACCCTTTTACTAACATCTTCCCTCAAACTAAACTTGGGAGGATCAATTTTGCTTCTTTACTAACATCTTCCCTTAAATTGAGCCTGGGAATCTTGAATCAGTTCTACTCAAAAGTTCAGCTGCAAAAAAAAAAAAAACTACTAGCAATCTCTTTCAGAAAAACTCAGACATCAGCTGAATCATTCCTCTGTTTTCCTCTGGTTTCCACTCTTTGTAGGTTCAACAAAATAATTCTCAAAACGGATTCTGGACCAAGTCTTCCTTCTGTATAATACAGATAACTAAACAACCACCTTAAGTAGTCAAATTTATGCATGCAGCTGAGAGCACAGAAAGCAACTTTTCACTTCAATTTTTCCATGCAACTTCAACTTCAACTTCAACTACACAAACTTCAGTCAGTGATGCCATGCAACTTCAACTTTAACTACATAAACTTCAGTCAGTGATGTAACTTTTCCTTTCAATTTTTCCATGCAACTTCAACTTCAACTACACAAACTTCAGTCAGTGATGCCATGCAACTTCAACTTTAACTACATAAACTTCAGTCAGTGATGCAACTTTTCCCTTCAATTTTTCACTTCAATTTTTCAATCTCAAACATACAACTCTAGTCAGACAACAGTTCAAGCTCAAATTACCATTCAGCTTCAATTACAACTACATAAACTTCAGTCACCTATATAAACTTCAGTCAGTAATGCAAAGTGACAATTCCATCTCAACCATACAACTTCAACTTCAACCATACAACTTCAGATTGACAATAGATCAGAAACTCATCGATCACAACCATTAGAAACTCAGAAAAACATACAGACAGAAAAACATACAGACAATTCAGTCAGATAACTGAGATCAGATATCCAACCTTTTCAGATCACAACTATCAGAAACTCAGAATGACATACAGACAATTCAGTCAGATTACAAAAAGCAGATATCAACCTTCATTCTTTTCTCTGTATTTTTTTTTTTCAGTCAGCTTCTACAGCAGCAATTTTATCTGCCATTTTATCATTGTTGGCAGATTTAGCATCTGTATTGCTAGAATAACCAACCACTGTCAATTTGTCCCGAAGAGCCTCAAACTTGGTAGTTGATAATGCTTTGGTGAAAATGTCAGCTTTTTGGTAGTCAGTGGGTACATATTGAACTTTGATATGGTTGGTTGCAACTTGCTCTCGAACATAGTGAGCATCCAATTCTATATGTTTAGTTCTTGCATGAAAAACTAGATTAGAGGCTAAAGATCCAGCACTCTGATTATCATACCAAACGATGGGTGTAGTGTGAAGAACCAGTCCCATTTCAGAAAAAAGACTTCAAACCAGGCTATTTCTGTGGCCCCTTGTGCAAGAGCACGATATTCAACTTCTGTGGAGGATAGAGCTACAACTCTTTGTTTCCTTGAGCTCCACTGAAGCAGATTTGGACTAAGAAATAAACAGCAACCACTTGTAGATCTCCTATCTTGGACACAACCTGACCAGTCAGCATCCGTAAAGTAGTCTAGGTGAAGTCTGCCAATTTTTCGAAATGTAACACCAAAATCCATAGTTCCTTTGATATATCTAAGGAGTCGCTTGCAGGCCTGCCAGTGAAGCTGAGTAGGGGCCTTAAGAAACTGACTTAGCTTATTTACTTAATAAGCAATGTCAGGCCTAGATAATGTCAAATATTGCAGGGCCCCAATTGTGCTTCTATACAATCCTGGTTTGTCAAAACATTCACTATCTTCAAGAGTAAGTTTGTTGCTTGCTGCCATAGGAGTTGAACACTGGTTACAGTCTAGCATTCATGTTTTGACTAAGAGATCTTGAGCATATTTTGCTTGACTCATGTGAATGCTGGAGGTTGTTCTATGTACTTCAAAACCTAGAAAGTAGTTAAGAGACCCTAGAGTTTTCAATGCAAACTCAACTTTCAGTTTTTGAACCATGGTTTCAACCAACTCAGGATCACTTCCTGTTATTAGTATGTCATCCACATAAACAACAGCATACAATGTCTGACCATTCAGTCTATAAACAAACAGACTTGAGTCAGTTATGGAAGACACAAATCCCCATTGAAGGAATGCAGTTTTCAGTTTTTCAAACCAGGCTCTAGGGGCTTGTTTTAACCCATATAAAGCCTTAACCAGCTTACATACATGCAAAGGTTTTTGAGTATCAACAAATCCTATAGGTTGGGTCATGTAGACTGTCTCACTTAACTCACCATTTAAAAAGGCATTATTAATGTCCAACTGCTGAATATCCCAATCATATGTGACAGCAAGGCTCAACACAACTCGAATTGTAGTGATTTAATAACCGAATTGAAGGTTTCAAGATAATCAACTCCAGGGATTTGTTGGAAACCTTTAGCAACTAACCTTGCCTTATACCGTTGGATGGAACCATCTGAATTCTGTTTAACCCGAAAAACCCACTTACAGCCTATTATATTCATGTTAGGTTCAGTAGGGACAAGTTCCCAAGTACTGTTGGACTGTAAGGCATCAAACTCACTTTGCATGGCAGCTTCCAAGAAGGATGGTTGAGAGCTTCATAGACACTAGTAGGTTTAGTTGAATCAGGAGAAGAAGGGGAGACTGTGGAGGAAGCTAACATGGAACTGTGAATTTTGGCTTTAGACCTAGTTAGCATAGGGTGAATGTTGCAAGATTGGGAGTTAAAAGGAAGTTCTACTGTAAGATTTATACCTTTCAATGTATCAACTAAGTGAGATGGATGAGAGGGCTGTGATGATGAAGACTGAAGGTCAAAAGGCAGATCAGCTATCAAATGAATATTTTTACGAGAGGTATCTAAGGAAGGTGAGCTGTTTGGAGACTGGTCAGATTGTGAGGTAGACTTTGTAGGGCTTGGATCAGAAACAGAAAACTGAGTATTTATAGGTGGACTGTGATCCTGATCAGAACAGGGTAAGGAGTGAGTAGATTGTGTAACAGTAGGAGAGGACAGAGGAGGTACAAACTTGGTGTTTCCTGATAAAGGGCAGGAGGTGGACACTGTTGAATGTTGCTGATCACATGTAGGCAAGGCAGTGGGAATAAGAAAAGAATTAGAAAAAGTAGAANATATATATATATATATATATATATATATATTTAATGTTATCTCCTAATTACTACTGTACACACTTACACGAAGAATTTTACAGGTAAGTTCCCCAACCTCAAGAGTTGAAATGGTACCTGAGAATTTGCAAGCTACATGATGGGAAATATTTAGGGAGAAAGTTGAGATTTGGGGACAGGTTGACTTTATGCAAAATGGTCTTGTGGATCATATTGACACAACAAAATTTGCTTCTGACAATCTTTGGTACAATACAAGATAGTCTCACTCTAAAATAAGTTAATAGCATGATTTTATCAGTTATATATATATATTATCAGTTATATATATATATTATCAGTTATATATATATATATATATATATATTTATTTATTTATTTCAAAAGTTGATCTGGGGAGAATAGATGAAGGATGCAGACAACGTATTTTATTCTTCTTATTTCTTAAATATACTATTTTTCTTTTTTGGTCTTACATGTTCAGTGTGTGTTTGCTTTAATTAGCTAGCTTCCTTTTATTTAAATTTTGCAGAGTATTTACAACAGGGCCTAATTCTAGTCCCTGCTTTTTGTTGTGGTTTATTAACTGTCCGCAGTCTTTATTGTGTTAGTGGATTTTCAATAATCATGTTCTCTTTCCACCACAAGATTATGTGATATACTATAAAGTTTTTCAAACTGAAGTTTTTCCATGTTGACAGTATTAATGTTAATAAAGATGAAGAGTTCTTAAAGAAAGGAGCCCGCCCAGTTTTTCAAATTGAATCAAAGGGTCAT
This sequence comes from Pistacia vera, assembly GCF_008641045.1. NCBI lineage: Eukaryota > Viridiplantae > Streptophyta > Magnoliopsida > Sapindales > Anacardiaceae > Pistacia > Pistacia vera. The sequence goes on from NW_022196414.1 coordinate 136,112, forward strand.
GCACTCCATGTTTTTGTGAATGGGGAACTTCAAGGTGGTTATTTTTATATTTATTTTCTTGCAAGGTTCTCTTTCAGCTGTATGACTTTAATTTTATCATTTGTTTATTGTTTTTCGTCTATATCAATATTATGAATCAATGATGTGTCTAAAAGTTTTAAGATAAAGTTATTTTGCTCTTCCCTAATTATAAATCATGCCATTTAAAAATTGATGATCTTTTAGTATCTTTGTAAGTCTAGATATATGGTGAAGAGGAGTTCGTAAAAAATAAAAAAAAAAATAAAATAAAAAAGAAAAAAAAAAATTAAAAAAAAAAAACAGTAAGAAAATATGAGTTCGAAATTGACTTTCCAGTTAACGCAAAGACTTACTATGTGTATTATCATAATTCTACAAACTATGTTTTAGATTATATGCATTTCTTTGCTTTGATGATTCAGTGTAGGTTATCAGTTTGTTGACTTTATCTTTCCAAATATTAGGTAGTGCAAACGGCATCAGACACCCATCCCTTTGAAAGCCGGGAATAATGACTAAGCATGACTTTGGGTTTACCGGTGAGTTACTTTTCTTGATATGTAAATGTCAATAATTTTTTTAAGTGTATACCTGATTCTTCAGGAGCATGTCTGCCTTTCTTTCTAACACGGATAACAAAACTGACATGATATTGGAGTTCGAAATGCTTCATATCACTTGCCTGACTGCAAGAATGAAGTATTTAATTCCGCAAGGTACTCTTACGTATTTTCTTTTTGTATGAATTTGTGGACTCACCAGTTCTTTTTCTTTCAAAATCATAATATATAGTTTTGATTGTCCATACGGAACATACTTGATAAGAGACCATACTAAAAATATATTAGGATACATGAAGCATTGTAATTAAATAGTTACAATCTATGGATGCCTTATATACACACAATCTGTAAATATCATTTATATTCTTGAAACGAACAGAATTGGTTAATTTTTATGTACACTTTGTAGCTACATATTTGATAAGGCATTATGAGACTCGTATTCTTTCTTACTTTTGATAAAGTTTAGCTTGAGATCATATTATACTCTGACAATATTATATAATATTATTTAACCTTGTTTGCTGTAACTTGTTCCCATATATAGTGAGCATCTAGCTCAATATGTTTAGTCCTACCATGAAAGACAGGATTGGAGGCAAGTGAACCTGCACTCTGGTTGTCACACCAGATAATAGGAATTTCAATCAACTTAAGACCAATTTCAAAAAAAAGACTGCAGAACCAGGCTATTTCAGTGGACCCTTGTGCAAGAGCCCTATATTCTGCCTCAGTGGAAGAGAGAGCCACAACCTTTTGCTTCCTTGAATTCCACTGAATGAGATTAGACCCGAGAAACACACAGCAGCCACTAGTTGACCTTCTGTCCAGTGGATTGCAGGCCCAATCTGCATCTGTGTAACACTCTAGATTAAACCTATGACTAGGACAGAATTAAAGGCCATAATTGAAGGTGCCTTTAAGATATCTCAGTAGCCTTTTACAGGCCTGCCAGTGCAATTGTGTAGGGGCTTTTAAGAATTGACTAAGCTTATTTACTGAGTAAGAAATGTCAGGTCTGGACAATGTCAAATACTGCAGTGCACCCACTGTACATCTGTAGAGTGCTGGATTTTCAAAAGGTTCACTGCCCTCAAGTGCAAGTTTAGCTCCAGCAGCCATTGGGGTATTACAAGGCTTACAATCAACCATATTTGTTTTAACCAGTAGATCTTTTGCATATTTCTAATGATTCATATGAATTCATGACATATTTCTTGTCACCTCAAAACCAAGAAAATACTTGAGAGATCCTAAAGCCTTTAATGCAAACTGTGTATTAAGATCAGAGACAATTTTCTGAACCAGATTGGAGTCATTTCCTGTGAGTAAAATATCATCCACATACACTAGAACATACATCAATATGCCTTCTTTTTTATACACAAATAGACTAGGATCTGCTAGAGAATGAACAAACCCCCATCCAAGGAATGCTTTCTTGAGTTTATCAAACCAGGCCCTAAGAGCCTGTTTAAGTCCATAAAGAGCTTTGGTCAATCTACAAACATGATGAGGATATTGTGAATGAACAAATCCTTCAGGTGAGTAAAGTGCGTGATCATTTGAAATATATTCTGCTGAATGACTGCGCACATTAACTAACTACAAAGCTGACTCATCTGACTGCTTTCTTTGAATATTTTATTCTAAGTTTTATTCTGTGTCAAATATTTGACACTTACTGAATCGGCACGAGTACAATATGACATACATGATATGATATGAACAAGAGGATTTACCATTTTATTTCTTATCATTTGAAACACCAAGCTGAATAGGCTTGTGCTTGACATAAAATATCTTATCTGATATGGCTAACTAAATCAAGTCTACATAGTGTTTGAAATGTATGACAGATATGAACCTTTCGTAAAACTGCATATATGCTATATAAATGGTCGCAGTTAAGTTTTATTTTAGTTTGTTGATTTTCTCAAAATTTATCCTGGAAAATTCCATAGCAACATATGTTTTATATTGCATTTGTGTAACTTAATAATGTTATAATACTTGCGACAAAGTTTATACTCGTTTTATGCTTTGAATAAATACAATCTTACATTCAGCTAAAAGTTACCATTTTTTTTTCTTTTGATTTTTTGGCAGATAGATACTTGTAATTTATTTTATTGTGACCAATTCACACCTATTTCACAGAACAAGCCCAAAATTTGGACTGAGAATTGGCCTGGATGGTAATGTTGAATTTTGTCTCTGTATCGCCTATGCTTTTTAGAAATCAATTTCAATTTTCGTATGTTACTATGCATCATAATTTTTTGGATTTCTACTAGAGCATAATACAATCAGCACTTTACCTTTTCCAGGTTTCAAGCATTTGGGGGCAACGCGCCTCGTAGACCAGCTGAAGATATTGCTTTTTCTGTTGCTCGCTTTTTCCAAAAAGGTGGCAGTGTACAAAACTACTACATGGTATATTAATTAATCTTCTATTTCATGCAAATGATGCAACATTTGTTTTACTTGTTCCTTACTTGAAGTATTTAGTTGAACAATAGAGTTGAACAATAGACTAATGTTTGAAGAATGTCCATAATTGTTCATTAATTTATTCTTTTATATGGTTTTTCAGTATCATGGTGGAACAAATTTCGGTCGGACGGGAGGACTTTATATGACCACAAGTTATGATTATGATGCACCAATTGATGAATACGGTGAGTTTCTGGTAATTAATATGCCCATGATTCATCTGTTTTGGCACTATGTGTATTCAACTAGTAGTATTCATTATTAATTAAATGGTTTGTTTTTAGGTCTACCAAGAAATCCAAAATGGGAACACCTCAAGGATCTTCATAGAGCTATAAAGTTATGTGAGCAAATAGTGCTGAGTGGTGAGCCAATTAACTTGTCACACGGTCCTTCCCAAGAGGTGATTTAATTAATAGTTTTGTTATTCTGTTATCAAATTTTAATTTTGCTTAACTCCCTTATGCAGTTTGGTTATATTTACACAATAACCATGTTGTTTTGTATAGGCCGATGTGTATACTGATTCTTCAGGAGCATGTGCTGCCTTTCTTTCTAACACGGATAACAAAACTGACATGATAGTGGAGTTTCGAAATGCTTCATATCACTTGCCTGACTGCAAGAATGAAGTATTTAATTCCGCAAAGGTAGCTCTTACNAGTTTGTCCAAATATTTCGATATTTGCCGCATCCCATGTCTATTTTTTATTTTGTGTTTCGATAAACGGGTTACATTGATGTCTCTTATATTTTGATTTATGATGAATTAGATTGATATAAATTACTTAATTTTGCGATACAAATTCTTTTCGGATTTGGGAGGGAAAAGAGTGATGTACAAATGTTTCCCAATCACAGTCATTTCAAAATTAATTAACTTAAAGACAGGCATGGTACCAAACAATTACGTATATGACTGACCACATATATCTCTTAAACGACCAAGACTTTTCCAGAAATGATCGCTTAAACGATCTCAAATCGCTTAAGCAACCAAGTGTCTATTACGAAGCATCGCTTAAGCGATACATAAGATCGCTTAAACGATTACCCATCAGGGCAGATGTTCCTTCTGCCTTGGAAAATATCGCTTAAGCGATCCCGAATCGCTTAAGCGACAAACACTCTTTTAGGAAGAATCTCTTAAGCGATCATAGATCTAGGTAGATATTCATTCTGCCTCGAACAAGATAGCTTAAGCGACCAAGAGTCTTTTATGAAAATCACTATCGCTTAAGCGATACAAATGGATCGCTTAAGCAATCATAGATCTGGGCAGATTCATTCTGCCTCGGACAAGATTGCTTAAGCGATCTCAGATCGCTTAAGCGACCAAGAGTCTTTTACGAAAATTGTTTAAGCGATCATAGATCTAGGCTTCTACCGTGGACTAGATCGCTTAAGCGATTACCGATCGCTTAAGCGACCAGGAGTAAAAGCAAAGAATCGCTTAAGCGATACAAACGCATCACTTAAGCGACCAAAGTAAAAGCAAAGAATCGCTTAAGCGATATAGACGAATCTCTTAAGCGACTGTGTAAATACAGAGGATTGCTTAAGCGATCTTATGTATTCGAATATTATTTATTGTATTTCAGAGCATCGGTTAAGCAATTAACGCTATGCTAAACATATAGGGTTTATGATTCGTTCAGTGGACCATAACCGTTATTATATTTATATTAATCATATAGTTCTTTTACGTCAGTATGAAACATATAAGGTGTAAAATGTTTACGTCTATGCTAAACATATGGGGTTTATGATTCGTTCAGTGGACTATGACCGTTATTATATTTATATTAAACATATAGTTCTTTTACGTCAGTATGAAACATATAAGGTGTAAAATGTTTACGTCTATGCTAAACATATGGGGTTACGATTCGCTCAGTGGACCACGACCGTTATTATATTTATATTAAACATATAGTTCTTTTACGTCAGTATCAAACATATAAGGTGTAGAATGTTTACAATGTGGGCCGAATCATAATAATGAAAGTTTTTAAAATTTGAAATTTATCAAAACACCCCCCCTATTCACCTCGCTTAATCAAAATTCATTAGGGCAAAAAGAGATTTCTCCTGAACCAAAGGGAGACACTGTGATTTTTTTCGATCGAACCTGCAAATTGCACACTAATCCTAAATCAATTTCTTGAACCCTAAACGGAATATAGTCGCGATTTTCGGCGATATAGTCGCTATTTCCGATCGATTTCTTGAATCCTAAACGAATCTGTGCGATTTCCGGTGATACAGTCCACATTTTCGATCGAAACTGCAAACTTTGACACCAAATTCAATCCAAACCATGGCTGACACTCACAATGAGGAGGAAAACCCAACGCCACTTTGATCCTAGATTCTGTGGCGCAAGCATTTCAATGGCTGCTGCGGTGGATCATCCGATCAGTGAAAGTGTCCACAGCAAGGAAGCCGATGACGGCACAAGAAAAGGAGAATCGGCAAACGTTCTGAAGACAAGGAGTCAGCAAGAATTCAGGCCAGGATGAAGTCCACGAGAATTCAGGCCATGAGGAGTCGTCCAAGGATTCAGGCGACGAGGAGGAGGCCGGCGAGAATGCAGGCGACGAGGAGGCCGAGAAGAAAAGGTAGTATTTGTTTTGGGAATATTGCTTGTACTGTCGCTTAAGCGATCATTGTTCGCTTAACCTTAATCCTTTTATTTATGATCGCTTAAGTGATTCTTTCAGTTTACTCTTGGTCGCTTAAGCGTATTTTAGATCGCTTAAGCATCTTGCACGAGGCAAGTCAGATCTCTTAAGAAATCTGAAATCGCTTAACGACTACGTGGTAATTTTTTGTTGCTGATATTTTGTTTATTAGTTGTTTGGTTTATTTTTGTTGCTGACATTTTGTTTATATCGATTGTGCAGATTGTGCGGACCGTAAACTTTAGAGACTATGAGTTAGAGCTTATAAGTGATAAGGTACCCTACTTCCCTGCAAGGGGTAGGTGAGGTCGAGTTGGGATGTTTTTGACAAATAGGGAGACATTTTAGCTGGAATGAGGCATGGTGCAGATATTTCCGTCGCACTTGTTTCGGTCAGTTTTTTAAGAATCGGAACAAATTGGAAAAAGGCATTTTTGGCCGGCAGGGAGTGCATTACATGCTGCTGCACTCAGTAAAATGCAATAAAAAAAAAAAATGTGGTTCGTGTGAACGGAAAGCCACTAGTCGTTTGGGATGATGGATATGTCTTGGTGACGGGCTTAGATGCGGGGAAGTGCTAGATAAGGCAGAGGCAGACGCAATAAGGACGAGTCCGGAGCCAAAGGTTTTCGTAAGAAGGTTTTGCAGGGGCAAAGTCTATTACAGGACAGGTTTTGAGAAGAGGCTACAAACAGTTTGGTTTAATGATGGAGAGAGATAAATGTGGCTTGCTATTGTTTTTACATTCAATCTTATTGGCTGTTGACTCAACAAAAGCTATTGAGAATGATTGGTTTGTTGTTTGCAAGCGACTGAGTTCTTTATTCTTATCCGTGGGCACGGATATCATTGAGCGAACCATCAACAACCCTGAAAAACCAGACATGGCGTTAAAGCAGGCCCAATGGGTGGAAAGGAAAAACCAAGCACGTACTTTGTTTGGCTTCCCATGGGCAATGCAGGTCAATATTAATAGCTTTTTTGTTATATTTTTTATAATATATGTGTTTTTAATTATGATATGGCTGTTTTTTTACAATGTAGGCTTGGATGTACGAGCCACCTATCTTAGCTAAGGCGGGGGGAGAGCAACAGTTTGGTGATGTGCAACGCAATTTCCTAGGATGTTGCGGTGGCATGTCGAGTGTACCCATTGGACTACGACCAAATAGACATTAAGATTGAAGCAACTAGGGTAAATTAAAGGATTAAGCTTTTGAATATGCTTTGCTTTAAAATGTCGCTTCAATCTGATTGATTTTGTTTCTTCTTGTAGGGAGTTCGTCTTTTCCGTTTCTCACCGCTACTGGGGATGAAGCAAAGGGGACTATGTCACATCTTTCAAAGCATTGGAGGATGAAAGGGATGAACGGATAACCACTGATGCGGACCTAAAAGGGGTCACGCATGTGATGGCAGTGTTCAGGCCATGCTTGACAACGGGGTTGATGTCGAGGATGATGAACTCCAATGCGGAGGCCCGAAGATGGGAGGAGAAGAGCGAGGAAGAGGTTCGTATGCCTCAACAAACCTTACCAACAAGTACCGGCTTTGCCGAGACATCAGCGTCGGGAGAATAAGGTGGTTGACCTCATAACAGCCCTGTTTGAAGTTTTACAACAGCCGTTTATGACAGGTTTGACAGTTGGAAGACGCATGAAAAGGTGAGGAGAAAGTAATAAGCTGCAGAGAAGTTGGTACAGTGGAGGAGGAAGTTGGTACAATGGAAGAGGAATTTGGTGAGAATTAAAGGCGTTTGAAGTGCAAACTAGGCTGAAAGAGATAGCTAAAGAGCAAGTTTGTGAAATCGCCTTACATCGTATTGCCACACAGGTAAAGAAAGAAGAAAATTTAAGAAACAATGGAGAAGAACCAAAATGGAGAGGTTAGGAGGTTGGTGAGGAAGTGGGCCGTGAAAATGGAGGAGGGCGAGGTGGGAGGCGAGAGCGGGGATGTAAAAATGGAGAAAGGGGGAGGAAGTGGGCAAGCGAAAATGGACTCAATGTCGATTTGTATAGCCAATAGAGGAAAAGAAAAAACTCTTCTATGCCTATTACAATGGATTAGGGTAATGCCCATATAAAGTGTAAGACATGGGATTATCCCCGGAATGGTTTGAAAAGTTGTTGATGATGGGCACGTGGCTTGAGGACTCGATGAGTTATTTTCGCTTATTTTCCTTATTTTTTGCCTTGTTTTCCATACTTATCTGGTTGTTTTTATTTGATGCAGCACTCGTGAGATATTGGCACTGACAGGCTACACACAGACTACTGATGGTGATCTATTTATCCCGACTGTGCCATCACCGATGTGGCATTTGGCCAAACACTTATTTCGGCATATCGCACTTTAATTAAAAATGTCGTTGCTAGTGGTGCAACAAAGGACCACGCGAAACATTGGCCCACAACAGTTGAACTGCATCCCTGATTTTTCATTTTGATGACAATTAATACTATATACGGGGGGATTGGCCCAAATTGGCCACGGCTGGCCCTTTGTTAAAAGAGTGTACTACATCATTCTCGTCAAACAGAGCACTGGATAGCAGTCGTCGCGCATCTAAAGGAGGGGTTTGTGAAGATCCTTGACTGCAACCCAACTATTTGTCGGACAACAGTTGGAGTCAGTTCGAAGACCACTATCTAGGTTGTTCCCCTCGGCTGTTGCATAACGCGGATGTTTGGGCACTTGGGTGATCAAGTACTAACCGGAAAGTGCCAAGTAAGCGCTCCCCGGCCAATAAATAGTCAAGGGTAAATTTTGTATAAAACTAACTTACATAATACAATTGTTTTATAAGTTTATTCGAATAATACTAATGTCTTCTCCTATTATAGTGCTAATATGGGGCATATGCTTTGAAATTTATTGAGTTCGACATAGCCAACACCCGATGATGACTTGAATGATGAAACAATGAGAGACTTGTCAAGGGGCTGGGCTTCGACTGCTTCCATGGGCATGGATCCGTTTTGAGTGACCACAACCCATCAAAAGGTATGAAGTTGGACCTTTGAATTTTGTAGTTTGTGATGTTGATGTTGATACTTGTGTTGTGGTGCTGATGCTGTAGGTGTCATGCTTATATGGGCTTACCGAAAGAGACGGACTGAGTGAACTTCTCACACTACCCACTCTTTAACTTTTTTATGTGTTTTTTTTTTTATTTACAAAGTGACATGTTGCTGGTGTGTGCCGAATAATTTTGGAGTGTTCCTATCAAACAATGAGAGAAACTTCTCAAAGCTGTTTGGGCAAAGGAAGCATCTGCAATAAAGGCTATTGGGAGCATGTACCAACAATGATCTCAGACAGGTTCTGGCAAGCAAAATTCGAAAATTTTCTCAAAGGCTGGTTTGGCAGAAAGAGGCACTGCATAAAGGGATTGTGCAAAAGGGTAATTGCATTAAAGTCTTTGGCATCAAAAAGTAAATTAAAGGCAGTGTATCGAAATTCTCAAGTCCAGATCGTTGTGCTGTGGCTCTTCTTGCGCAGCCCAAAAGCCTTGTGCCTGCAGATCATTGTAACGAATTGGATCTAACATTTGGGAAATATTTTTGTTTGTCCATATCAGATATCTCATTAGCAGTTTGAATTACTATGTATGGTGTGACATTTGCTCACCCAGTTGGATAATATTTTTAGCGTTTTGTTTCATTTTTGTGTACACTACAACGTGTGATGTACTGGTGTGATATATTTGATTCACCACAGTTGAGGCTAATGGTTAGCGCTACTTTAAAACTTGAAAAATAATTTAGTTGTAAGACGAGTTAACAGACAAATTGTCAGTATCAGTTTTAGAAGAATTGTCATAATATTGATAAAATAACATGGAGTTGATGAGTGAAGATTATAGAAATTTTCAGAAGGTCCCATTAAAAGTTTCAATTACGACACCATTTAAAATTTGTAAGTGTCATGCAAAACACCTACTGATCAAAATGCACTTAATATTTAGTTACTATTTTATGCTAATTGGGTGCTGCATTATATCTTACTCCTTTGCATAGTGTGCCCTCCAGATGTTGGACCATATTGCTTTTTAATTATTGTTAAGACAGTCGATAGATGCTATGATTGATATGGTATCTGAAGTGCCACCATTTTCAGTGGACTGGAAGCTTCTCTTTCCTGCCATTCAATCTTATCTGAGGAGGTGTTGGAATGTTGGGAAAATTGTATTAATCGATATTTAATTAGTCTTTAGAATTTTGAAATTCTTACCTCTTTCCTTGTTCATAATTTTCCACATAGGATTGGAAGGAGAGAGCCTAGTTATATACAAGCCAAATTGTGTAAAATGGGTATCAACTACGGAGCCACCAAAAAATCAGACTTTGACATGGTACAAGGTAACTTCTTCTGAAAAATATTCATGTTTTCATCTCACATTATATATAAACAGATTTTTTAATTAGAATTATTGTTGAGCAACCACCCGGGGACGATCCTATTGGTATAGATATGCTTGAGATGGGAAAAGGTCTAGCTTGGTTAAATGGAGAAGATATTGGCCCGTAGAAAGCCGTCTTGATTATCAGTGTGTTCAAGAATGTGATTATAGAGGCACGTTTTTTCAAGCAAAGAGGAATTCATGCGTTAATTGTTTGTTTCTCACCATCAATTATGAGCCACCACCTTTTTTAAAATGCTCAAGAGAAGTATATATAATTGGTTAATAAAAGAGTCATTGCCAAAGGTCTAGACAATGGTTTCAATCGTCACTCTTAAACCGTATCCATATCATATGGATTGAGCAGGTACTATATTCCACGGTCTTGGTTCAAGCCATCTGGAAAAGTTCTAGTTATTTTCGAGGAGAAAGGTGGAGATCCAACAAAAATTAAGTTTTCAAAACGTAAAATCTCAGGTATGTGTGCCCTTGTTGGCGAAGATTACCCCTTGGCAACTGTGAATCTCAAGTGCCCCAAGAACAGTAGCATTTTGCCAGTTTTGGAAATCCTAAAGGAACATGCGGGTCCTATAGGACGGGCGATTGTCATGATGATCCTACTTCTGCTTCTGTGGTTGAGATGGCGCAATACCTAACATGGAGAAAATTTAGCTACGGGGCCATCCCAAGTTTCCATTTAATAAAATGGTCTTGAAAATGTTTTTCATTTTTTTTTAAATTTAGAGAAGCTGACGTGGCATAGTTAGGATTCATTAAACACGTAAAATGAGTTAAAATGAAAAGATTAAACAATGTGGGCCGAATCATAATAATGAAAGTTTTTAAAATTTGAAATTTATCAAAACACCCCCCCTATTCACCTCGCTTAATCAAAATTCATTAGGGCAAAAAGAGATTTCCTGAACCAAAGGGAGACACTGTGATTTTTTTCGATCGAACCTGCAAATTGCACACTAATCCTAAAATCAATTTCTTGAACCCTAAACGAATATAGTCGCGATTTTCGGCGATATAGTCGCTATTTCCGATCGATTTCTTGAATCCTAAACGAATCTGTGCGATTTCCGGTGATACAGTCCACATTTTCGATCGAAACTGCAAACTTTGACACCAAATTCAATCCAAAACCATGGCTGACACTCACAATGAGGAGGAAAACCCAACGCCACTTTGATCCTAGATTCTGTGGCGCAAGCATTCATGGCTGCTGCGGTGGATCATCCGATCATGAAAGTGGTCCACAGCAGAGGAGCGATGACGGCACAAGAAGAAAGGAGAATCGGCAAACGTTCTGAAGACAAGGAGTCAGCAGAATTCAGCCAGAGAGAAGTCCACGAGAATTCAGGCCATGAGGAGTCGTCCAAGGATTCAGGCGACGAGGAGGAGGCCGGCGAGAATGCAGGCGACGAGGAGGCCGAGAAGAAAAGGTAGTATTTGTTTTGGGAATATTGCTTTGTACTGTCGCTTAAGCGATCATTTATCGCTTAACCGATTAATCTCTTTTATTTATGATCCTTAAGTGATTCTTTCAGTTTACTCTTGTCGCTTAAGCATTTTAGATCGCTTAAGCATCTTGCACGAGGCAAGTCAGACTCTTAAGAAATCTGAAATCGCTTAAGCGACTACAGTGGTAATTTTTTGTTGCTGATATTTTGTTTATTAGTTGTTTGGTTTATTTTTGTTGCTGACATTTTGTTATATCGTTGTGCAGATTGTGCGGACCGTAAACTTAGAGACTATGAGTTAGAGCTTATAAGTGATAAGGTACCCTACTTCCCTGCAAGGGGTACGGTGAGGTCGAGTTGGGATGTTTTTGACAAATAAGGGAACATTTTAGCTGGAATGAGGCATGGTGCAAGAATTTCCGTCGCACTTGTTTCGGTCAGTTTTTAAGAATCGGAACAAATTGGAAAAAGGCTTTTGGCGGCAGGGAGTGCATTACATGCTGCTGCACTCAGTAAAATGCAATAAAAAAAAAAAATGTGGTTCGTGGTGACGGAAAGCCACTATTGTTTGGGATGATGGAATATGTCTTGGTGACGGGCTTAGGATGCGGGGAAGTGCTAGATAAGGCAGAGGCAGACGCAATAAGGACGAGTCCGGAGCCAAAGTTTTCGTAAGAAGGTTTTGCAGGGGCAAAGTCTATTACAGGACAGGTTTTGAGAAGAGGCTACAAACAGTTTGGTTTAATGATGGAGAAGAATAAATGTGCTTGCTATTGTTTTTACATTCAATCTTATTGGCTGTTGACTCAACAAAAGCTATTGAGAATGATTGGTTGTTGTTTGCAAGCGACTTGAAGTTCTTTAATTCTTATCCGTGGGCACGGATATCATTTGGAGCGAACCATCAACAACCTGAAAAACCAGACATGGCGTTAAAGCAGGCCCAATGGGTGGAAGGAAAAACCAAGCACGTACAATTTGTTTGGCTTCCCATGGGCAATGCAGGTCAATATTAATAGCTTTTTGTTATATTTTTTATAATATATGTGTTTTAATTATGATATGGACTGTTTTTTTACAATGTAGGCTTGGATGTACGAGGCCACCTATCTTAGCTAAGGCGGGGGGAGAGGCAACAGTTGGTGATGTGCAACGCAATTTCCTAGGATGTTGCGGTGGCATGTCGAGTGTACCCATTGGACTACGACCAAATAACATTAAGATTGAAGCAACTAGGGTAATTAAAGGATTAAGCTTTTGAATATGCTTTGCTTTAAAATGTCGCTCAATCTGATTGATTTTGTTTCTTTTGTAGGGATTCGTCTTTCCGTTTCTCACCGCTACTGGGGATGAAGCAAAGGGGACTATGTCACATCTTTCAAAGCATTGGAGGATGAAAGGGATGAACGGATAACCACTGATCGGACCTAAAAGGGGTCACGCATGTGATGGCAGTGTCAGGCCACGCTTGACAACGGGTTGATGTCGAGGATGATGAACTCCAATGCGGAGGCCCGAAGATGGGAGGAGAAGAGCGAGGAAGAGGTTCGTATGCCTCAACAAACCTTACAACAAGTACCGCTTTGCCGAGACATCAGCGTCGGGAGAATAAGGTGGTTGACCTCATAACAGCCTGTTTGAAGTTTTACAACAGCCGTTTATGACAGGTTTGACAAGTTGGAAGAGCGCATGAAAAGGGTGGAGGAGAAAGTAATAAGCTGGCAGAGAAAGTTGGTACAGTGGAGGAGGAAGTTGGTACAATGGAAGAGGAATTTGGTGAGAATTAAGGCGGTTTGAAGTGCAAACTAGGCTGAAAGAGATAGCTAAAGAGCAAGTTTGTGAAATCGCCTTACATCGTATGCACAGGTAAAGAAGAAAGAAAATTAAGAAACAATGGAGAAGAACCAAAATGGAGGAGGTTAAGGAGGTTGGTGAGGAAGTGGGCGCGTGAAATGGAGGAGGGCGAGGTGGAGGCGAGAAGCGGGATGTAAAATGGAGAAAGGGGGAGGAAGTGGGCAAGCGAAAATGGACTCAAATGTCGATTTGTATAGGCCAATAGGGAAAAGAAAAAACTCTTCTATCCTATTACAATGGATTAGGGTAATGCCCATATAAAGTGTAAGACATGGGATTATCCCCGGAATGGTTTGAAAAGTTGTTGATGATGGGCACGTGGCTTGAGGACTCGATGAGTTATTTTCGCTTAATTTTCCTTATTTTTGCCTGTGTTTTCCATACTTATCTGTTGTTTTTATTTGATGCAGCACATCGTGAGATATTGGCACTGACAGGCTACACACAGACTACTGATGGTGATCTATTTATCCCGACTGTGCCATCACCGATGTGGCATTTGGCCAAACACTTATTTCGGCATATCGCACTTTAATTAAAAATGTCGTTGCTAGTGGTGCAACAAAGGACCAGCGAAAACATTGGCCCCACAACAGTTGAACTGCATCCCTGATGATTTTCATTTTGATGACACATTAACACTATTACGGGGGGATTGGCCCAAATTGGCCACGGCTGGGCCTTTGTTAAAAGAGTGTACTACATCATTCTCGTCAAACAGATGCACTGGATAGCAGTCGTCGCGCATCTAAAGGAGGGGTTGTGAAGATCCTTGACTGCAACCCAACTATTTGTCGGACAAGCAGTTGGAGGTCGAGTTAGAGCCACTATCTAGGTTGTTCCCTCGGCTGTTGCATAACAGCGGGATGTTTGGGCACTTGGGTGATCAAGTACTAACCGGAAAGTGGCCAAGTAAGCGCTCCACCGGCCCAATAAATGAGTCAAGGTAAATTTTGTATAAAACTAACTTACATAATACAATTGTTTTATAAGTTTATTCTAATACTATGTCTTCTTCCTATTATAGTGCTGAATATGGGGCATATGCTTGAAATTTATTGAGTTCGACATACCAACACCCCGATGGATGACTTGAATGATGAAACAATGAGAGACTGTCAGAGGGCTGGGCTGTCGACTGCTTCCATGGGCATGGATCCGTTTTGAGTGACCAAACCCAATCAAAAGGTATGAAGTTGGACTTTGAATTTTGTAGTTTATGTGATGTTGATGTTGATACTTGGTTGTGGTGCTGATGCTGTAGGTGTCATGCTTATATGGGCTTACCGAAAGAGACGGACTGAGTGAACTTCTCACCTACCCACTCTTAACTTTTTTATGTGTTTTTTTTTTTATTTACAAAAGTTGACATGTCTGCGGTGTGTGCCGAATAATTTTGGAGTTTCCTAGCAAACAATGAGAGAAACTTCTCAAAGGCTGTTTGGCAAAAGGAAGCATCTGCAATAAAGGCTATTGGGAAGGCATGGTACCAAACAATGATCTCAGACAGGTTACTGGCAAGCAAAATTCGAAAATTTCTCAAAGGCTGGTTGGCAGAAAGAGGCACTGCATAAAGGGATTGTGCAAAGGTGTAATGACATTAAAGTCTTTGGCATCAAAAAGTAAATTAAAGGCAGTGTATGAAATTCTCAAGTCCAGTCGTTGTGCTGTGGCTCTTCTTGCGGCAGCCAAAAGCCTTGTGCCTGCAGAATCATTGTAAGAATTGGATCTAACATTTGGGAGATATTTTTGTTTGTCCATATAGATATCTCATTAGCAGTTTGAATTACTATGTATGGTGTGACATTTGCTCACCCAAGTTGGATAATAGTTTTTAGCGTTTTGTTTCATTTTGTGTACACTACAACGTGTGATGTACTGGTGTGATTATTTGATTCACCACAGTTGAGGCTAATGGTTAGCTTGTCCAAATATTTCAATATTTGCCGCATCCCATGCCTATTTTTTATTTTGTGTTTCGATAAACAGGTTACATTGATGTCTCTTATATTTTGATTTGTGATGAATTAGATTGATATAATTACTTATTTTGCAATACAAATTCTTTTCGGATTTGGGAGGGAAATGATGATGTACAAATGTTTCCCAATCACAGTCATTTCAAAATTAATTAACTTAGAATGGCATGGTACCAAACAATTACGTATTTGACCGACCACATATATCTCTAAACGACCAAGACTTTTCCAAAAATGATCGCTTAAGCGACCAAGTCTATTACGAAGCATCGCTTAACGATACATAAGATCGCTTAAGCGATTACCCATCTGGGCAGATGTTCATTCTATCCCGGAATATCGCTTAAGCGACAAAGACTCTTTTAGGAAGAATCGCTTAAGCGATACATAAGCCCGCTTAACGATCATAGATCTGGCATATTCATTTTGCCTCGGACAAGATCGCTTAAGCGATCTGATCTCGCTAAGCGACCAAGCTTTTACAAAAGTCGCTTAAGCGATACAAATGGATCGCTTAACGATCATAGATCTGGGCAGATTCATTCTGCCTTGGCCAAGATCGCTTAAGCAATCTCAAATCGCTTAAGGGATCAAAAGTCTTTTATGAAAATCGCTTAAGCAATATAAATGGATGCTTAGCGATTTTTTATCTGGGCATCTGCCACGACTAGATCGCTTAAGCGATTACCGATCGCTTAAGCGACTAGGAGTAAAACAAAGAATCGTTTAAGCGATACAGACGGATCGCTTAAGCGACCAGAGTAAAAGCAAATAATCGCTTAAGCGATACAAACGGATCTCTAACAGACTGTGTAAATACAGAGGATCGCTTAAGTGATCCTATGTATTCGGATATTATTTATTGTATTTCAAAGCATCAGTTTAGCGATTAACGCTATGCTAAACATAAAGGGTTTATGATTCGTTCAATGGACTATGACCGTTATTATATTTATATTAAACATATAGTTCCTTTACGTCAGTATGAACATATACGGTGCAGAATTTTACGTCTATGCTAAACATACGGGGTTTACGATTCGTTCAGGGACTATGACCGTTATTATATTTATATTAACATATAGTTCTTTTACGTCAGTATGAAACATATAAGGTGTAATGTTTTACGTCTATGCTAAACATATGGGATTTACGATTCGTTCAGTGGACTATGACCGTTATTATTTTATATTAAACATATAGTTCTTTTACGTCAGTATGAAACATATAAGATGTAGAATGTTTAGTCTATGCTAAACATATGGGGTTTACGATTCATTCAGTGGACCATGACCGTTATTATATTTCAAAGGTACCATGGATCTTAGTGAACTATGTTCTTCTTCTTTTTTCAACATAAAGGGTGCGTTTGGTTGATATTTCCTATAAATATTACAAATCTTATTCCCAAAATATTTCTTTGTTTAATTATTAGGAATATTGTATTTTTTTAATAATTTTAGACCCATTAAGTGAATTAATATCATTAATACCGCCTAAAAAAGTTTAAAAATTACAAAAACACCCCCACCCACCCAACTTCCCAGATTCTGCTACCATCGACGACTACAAACGATCAAAAATGGCCGGTAATTCATAGATGTGACATTTTCCCACTAGATCCACTGTGGATATGGCCGGAAAAGGCCACATCTGGCCGTCATCGACTTTCAAAGAAATGGCCGACGTTGACGCCAACGACCGCCAAATCTGGGCATCGTTGACCGAAAACGACGGCCATATATTTGGCCATCACAGATGGCCAGATGTGGACTTTTTTGTCCGTCGACGGCCAAATCTGGCCGTGATCTGGCTTTTCCCCACATTCTGGTCGATCTAGTCGGAAAAGGCCATACGATGCCCTATTTCCTGATCCACCGTTTGCACGTAACGCTCTTTCCCAGTAGGATTCCGACGGTGGTGGTCAGAATCTGGCACGTGGGTAGGTAGGGATGTATTTGTTAAATTTTAAAATTTTTCGTTGGTCAATTAGCGATCGTACTAAAAGGAACTTCGTTTACACAAGGTCGCTTAAGCGATTCTTTTCTTTTTCACTTGCGCTTAAGCGATCGTGTGATTGGCAAATCAAATCTGCCCAGGTGCATGATCGCTTAAGCGATCCGTGATATTGCTTAAGCGATTCTTGTCTTTTTGTCTTAGTCGAATCAATATCTACCCAGGTGCACGATCGCTTAAGCAATCCGTGATATCCTTAAGCATCCTGTTTGAAAAACCCTTTGTCGTTTAAGCGATATACTTAGTCGCTTAAGCGTCATGGCAATATATACTTTTCCAGCTTTTCTCGTGAATTTTGACAAACTAAAATTACCAACACGTATTAATTCCATACTTTCTCCTCAATTTGACAACCTAATTCCAAACTAAAATCACCAACAAATATTTAGCATGTAACAAAGAACACTAAATATAAAGAATGATTTATTAAAGGTAAAAAAATTTAAACACAATAATTGAAAACAATAACTCATCAACGGTTGGCCTTCGCAACTCCCTGAATTTCATCCTTCTTCGAACCTAATTTTCTGGATCTGCATGGATTACTTCTGGTAACTGCTTCTCTTGTGGCCAGGTTGCTTGCAAATTGAGCACTTATTCATCTTCCGGGGAACCTCAGAGGCTGATGGAATACGCTAACTTTTTTTCTCTCCTTACTGTCTTCTTGAATGGCAGATGGATAATAATGTCAGCCAACTCTGGCGGCATTACCCATTGCTCTTCTAGAGGCACTGGATATATGTTTCTGATAAGCTAGCATGTAGTGATCTGCCATCTAGAGAGGGGAGCAAGTTCCATGTAAATTCTTGAACCAAATCCGGCTTCCGTTGGTGTTTCAATGCTGCTAGTGCATGAGGACAAGGTAAACGTTGAATGTCAAGCACTTTACAGCTACAAGTTTTACTAACAAGGTTAACTAGGGCATCCGAACCATAGCAGCGCACAGTGAACTCTGAGCATTAAAAGGATATGCAAACAATGTATTTGACAGTTCCATACGTTCTCGCAATAATTTTTCAGCTACGACAAGGGTTGTATTAAATTATCTGACTCCATATTACGCTCATGGAACCACCGTGACAATGTCCTCTAGATTGCATCAAAAAGTGCAACTATTAGAAACTCTCTTTCTAATAACAACTTCGAATTTATGACTCCGCTATATTCGTGGCATGACATCAAACCTTCTTCCAAGAAAGTAAGCTCTACTCCATCGCACGAAACCAACATCATGCTCAAGATACTTAGCAACTTTGTCATCCTTGATTCGGATTTGCTGGAAGTGCTCCTCGACCCTCATCAACCTGATAAGCTTTTGCTGCCATGTAGTAGTTCTGAAGAGGCCAACACACTTAAACTTTTGTTTTATGTTCTCACCAAGGTGCCTCATCAGAATCCGTGATGTCTTGACAGTAAATAGTGGCAATCCCCTTCTTTATAGAGTTATGCATATCGGATATTATGCACAACTCGTCACTGTCATGCACTATCGTACGTAAGCTAAAAAAATCAATTCCATGACTCATCATTCTCAGAGTCAACCACACACCATGCAACAGATATGTGTGATTCCGCTGTCCTGTGCAGTAGCCCCCACATGTACCTCCATACTTTCCCATCAGAAAGCAACCATCATAGCCAACACCTTTCTCATGTTTACAAAACCCCTTATAGCAGAACCGTAAGCAACAAAAAATATTTTACATCATATTCCTGTCCCACTTCAAAGCCGTCTTGCTACCTTGGTTTGTCAACTCAAGCATATAACGGTACGCTTCTAATACTACGTACCCGTGCTCCGACGTGCCCCTCACAAATTTGTGCATCTTGTCTCCCTTTCCAGCATTTCCAGTAACTAACAGCACATCCCAACTCTATGCGCACAAGTCTCTAAATGTCTTTAGGAGATGGACATTTCCCTTTAATGAACCGACTTTTGACAAATTGTCCAATAACATCAGCAAACGTTTGTCGATGCTGACCTGATATGTCACAAACCACATGTGTGCTCACGGTATATGTGCTAAGAATAATTTTTTTCGGACTCTGCCAACCTTCTACATAACCCCCACTTGCACTTTCGGTCATGACATGCAACCGTCACAGCCAATGAATTTGACTTTTGGTGATGAACTCAAAATTACCTCTCACGGCAACAAGTTTTAACTCATCACCACTTCCTCTTTGTTGTCAATAAATACCCTATGCGCAACTCCAATCCATCCGTAAAAACATGAGTGATTCACTACTACTCCAATTGCCCCCTCTGAACCTGCATAAATGACCCATAGTGTTCTCTTCCTCACAATCAACGCCTTCTGCATAATCTGTATTTAAATGAATCTCTACATCTTTGGGAACATCTACGGGGTCCTCCCCTCAACATTTTCATTCTGCCCCCATCACCAACCTCTTCTACAGTATCCTCCTCACCACCCAATTCACCGTCTACTCTTGATTTTTCAACTAACAAATCAATGGCCTCGTAGTTCAATTAAAACCAGGCAAATCTCCTCCTACTTCCTCGTTATCCCTTTCCTTTGAACCAACTTCCAACGGTTTTTCTACAAAAGAAACCCTTAAAATCGGCCTCGAACCATTATCGGCCACATCAATCATACATAACTTCACACTTTCATCCGACTTTAATATAGCAGGAGGTAGCTTATAGTTCAGGAACCTGCTTAAAACTACTTCACAACTATATCACTACGCGAGCAACTCAAATCACCTCTTCTAATTATTTCATCAATCAACTCATCAAAACTAACCTCGTGCTCACAGCAATTGGTATAACTTCTTTGCTCTCCAATCCACTTCCAGCTACTTTCTTCCTCCACCCACTCACCAAAATATTCACACCCAAAACAACTTGTCCCATGTGTAATAAGCCCAACTACCTATAATGCAAGAAAAAAAATATTCTTAAATGTGTACTAAGGGTTCAAATATTTTAAAAAGAATCAGCACAGTCGCTTATATGGTCTGGTGTATCACTTAAGACATCATGGTTATTTATGCCGGATCGGTTAAGCGTACACTTGATCGCTTAAGCAATCTAGTATAAATAACCATGATCATTAAGCGATCTTATGCCAATTACTGATCGCTTAAGGCATCTGCTCCTATACACCAGACTTTTAGCAGATCGCTTAAGCGATCTTATGCCACATACCTATCCTTAAGCGATCTTCTCTGCATTACCAGACGTACCAAATCGCTTAAGCGATACACTAGATCGCTTAAGCAATCTATCATACCCAGAACACATTTTCAATCATCTCCACCTACAATCGATCCATCATACCTAGAACAAATTTTTAACATATTTCACTCCTTTCAACTTCCTTACATCAAACATAGCCCAACAACCTAAACAACTAGATCAAAACATAACCCAAACCCAATCCATGCTAGATCAAAATCATAACCCAGATCTTTGTAAATCGAAATATGAAATCGAAAGGGAGATACACATCCGGACGAAATGTTAGGAGGAGAAGGAGGAGGAGGAGAAGGATCTGTGTTGGAGAAGATGTTAATGGCGGAGAATGCGTTAACATGGCGGGAGAAAGAAGAAGTGTTTGGTTTATTTGCAAGAATTTCGACTCTTTGGGAACATATATAATTTTTAAAAGATTACACAATTATTCATTAATCCTAATTAACCCCTATCATATTTAATTAGCTTAATAAAAAAATAAGACTATTTAGTTAACATTTCAAACTACATAGTCTTTTAATTAAATTTTAACTCCAAATGTCTTTTTAATAACTGCCCCTAACATGTTCATATCTTTAATTTATAGGCTTTTTTTTAACTTCAAAGCTTCTAATATTGCTTTATTGTAGGCATGTCTAGATAAAAAGAGTGTGCCATAGAACTATCAGACGAACTTTCGACAAGAGTTTTTGTACATGTAAAACTAAGAGAAAGAAACTAGCAGTGGAAGTAGTATGCAGCTGAATATAAATAAATTTTCTTCTAATAGTGCAGTCATCGGAATTCAAAGAAATTAGCATAGCAGTAGGGATTTTTTGGGCATCCCTCTAGTCTTCGGTTTCTATTTATTTATTTATAAATTGCAACCAGCTTTTCATATCTCTAGGTTGTATTTGATATTATATGTGACACTTTAAAATCATTTAATAATATTATTATTTTGTTCTTTTTTCAAAAGTTTAATGCTATATATTGTTCCTCTTTATTATGTTGTCTCTTCCCTTAAGTTCAAAATAGCTATCTAAATTAATAAGAAAGTATAGGCTTACAACAAAGACTATCATAGTCTTTGATTAGGGTAAACATATAGTCAAACTTAAAAGTATTTAATTAGAATCAAAATATTTTCAACTTTGTTTTACTAGGAGCAAATATCCCCGATTTCTAAATACACCTTTCCTATAATTTAATAATAATAAAAAATATAAAAAAATCTCTTTAAACCCTATTTGATACTCAAGATAGCCCTTTGAACTTAATTAGACTTATTTTCCTTAATTTTAAACTTAATTAGGTTTTTTGTTTTACACTATTTTTCTCAAATTTCCTGATTCAAAATTTGTACATACTTTTTTCTTTTAAAGATTCATATTCATCCCTTGTATGATTACTTTTTCCATAGTTTTAATATCATATTTTCATCAAACAATCAGATATTTAAAGTAAAACAAAAGATTTTAATGATTATGAAATTTTAGAATTAGGATTATAGAAATTTAGGATCAAAGTTTATGGAAAATTAAATGTTAAAAATTAAAACAAAAATATAAAATAAAGATTAAAGTATACATGTACTTAAAAACTATAACATCATTTCTAATAATTTTAATTAAGGTTAAACTTGTCAAAACCAAAAATACATTCTGAAGTGGAAGATACTTATAAGTTATAATTAAGTCCTCGTTAAAAATCAATTCCCCATTTTGAATTGCATAGTCCAATCAAACTATTTGGCTTTCGTACATTACATGGTCCAAGTATCAGACTACTGTTTTGGGGTGTGTGAGTAAGAGGAGCCTTCTTTGAGTTATCAATTCAGCACAATTCTTGACAAAAATGAACATCAACATATTAAAAACGAAATTAAACACATAAAATTTTAATTAATCGGACGCGACCTCATGTCATGGCCAGCCAAGATTAAGAACAAATTAACTTCAAAATCAGCGCAAAAGTTCTTGAGAAATTCTTGGTACCCACTAAACACTCATTCCCACACGTATTCAGTGGTAAAAGCCACTTTCCTCTAAGCAACACATAATTCTCTATGTAAACTGATTATATAAAAATTTACGAAAGGCAGGGTTTCCTGCTACATATAAATGAATCGAAGTTGAAGGGAAAGACTAGAAAAAAAAAAAAAAAAGTGTAATTGAATCTGCTTACGGCTGGATTGGCATTTCAGCTGCACGCTACTTCGACTGCGAGTTTCTTAGTAGCGCCTGGACACAAACTCTTATCAAAACTCTCCTCTGTTAGTTCTATGGCACACTCATTTTTATTTAGGCAAACCTGCAATAATATTAAAGAATATTACGAAAAAAACAGAACAGGAAAAAAAAAAAAATATGGGTTTCAATAATCATTCAATACATATATCAACATGCTTTCATTGCAGAAAGGCTATAACTGAACAAGGATCGCTACTTGGATATGTTGAAAAACACTGAATCAAAAAGATAAGGCTGATAAAGCAGTTTTACCTTCTCAACGATGGAAATAGAGTGAGGATCATGGCAATCTCCCAAACTGAAGGATCCACATGTTCCGGCAGGAGTTCCAAAACTGGCAAATCTTACAGTGGAGATGCGAGTGCTCTTAGGACACTTCAGATTAACAGTTGCTTTGTTTCTCTTATTTTCGTATTCTGATGGTTCTTTTCCAAACAAAGGGTAATCCTCGGCAAAGTGTCCACACAAGCCTGAGATTTTTCGTCTTGAAAAACTGATTTTCGTTGGATCTCCTCCTTTCTCCTCAAAAATAACCAGAATGTTTCCAGATGGCCTGAACCAAGACCGTGGAATATGGTACCTGATCAAATGCAGATACAAAATAAGTCTTCATAACCAGATGAAAGCTTTCTTCTTTTTCTTTACCATACAGTTTATTTTTTTCAAAGGAAGAAATAAGCTCACAACAGTTCAATATAATAAACAATAGCTGCAAAAAATAGTTTCAAGAAACCAAATGTGCAAAGGCAAAAACTTAATAAACAAGCCATTCTTTTACTATCTGTAAAATCTGTGAATATATGATTTTAGGTATTACTGACAATAGGAAGCGTCATGTAAAGAAAAGTTAGGCTATGTTTTCTTATGGATTACGATGAGAAATTGCACTTTTGGTGATCAAAAGTCTGATTTTAGTGTCGTGACATGATACGCTACAATTAGATGGAGGCACATACACCCATCCCACTAAAGAATTTTCGATATATATATTATTGAAAACTCTTCAATAGAATGAATGCATGTGCGTCCATCTTATAGTAACATACCAAATTCAACACATGACTTCCACATGTCATATATATAAGGCAAGTTCAAGAGTACCAATGTTTTTACACAAAGTTATGAGATATGTATTATTCATAAACACACACGCATGTCGTATATATTGGGCAAGTTTAATAGCACCAAGTTTTTAAACAAATGTTAACACAATTTTCTAGTCATTGGATCAAGGCACTTTATATGGTTGACATTCAATGCAACTTGCAGAATTGATACAATCTACATAATTTCAAACATTCAAATGCATTCTGATGGAAGATGGAAGTGTTCGGATTAGGTTTAGTAGGCCTCCAAGAATAAGTTTTGATGACTTACACTTATCCTCATCTGGATTAAATCCCAAAGAACCTCTTGAACAAAGAAGATTTTCTTGTTCAGTAAGAGACCCCCTAGACCTAGCCAGGTTAAAACAAATATTCAAGGAATAGATAATTCCTCAACAATACCATAACCTTATTAATATATATATACACACGCACACACAATTCTTCGCATAACTAACACATGCGCCACAAGTGAATAGATACAAATGCATCCGTCTAACAAAAAATCCCTTTATATATGTATATAAAGATATATATGAGGAATATTTTAGTGGGACGGATGCATGTGAACATATATAATGACTACATGTTTGCTAGGCATGCAAAGAATTGTGTGTGTGTATATGCACATATATATAAACAATTTTTCAATGGGATGGATGCATGTACGTCCATCCAATCACAGCATATCACGTCAACTTGCATAGTTGACATACTTGTCGTGATTGAATGAATGCACATGTGTCTGTCCTACTAAAGACTTCCTCTTATTTGTAAATGTTGACAATTCATCACTAAGGCAAATATGTGTCCAATCACAGCGTGCCATTTTAACGTGCATGGCTAAAACATACTTTTGGACAGGTGCACATGCATATTTCCCAATAAAGAAAAATTCTTCAATGAAATAAATATATGTGTCCATCCAATCACATAAGTCACGTTAATGCACAAATTCTTCAATGAGATATACAGTGGGATAGACACATGTGCATCAATTGTGACGTGTGCCAGCCATGCACGTTGATGTGACACATTATAATTGGATGGACGCATATGTGTTTATCTCTTTGACTGAATATATATATATTGACAATTCTTCAATGAGACAGACGCATATACGTCTATTCAATAACAACATGTTACGTTAGCGCACATGGATGGGACACACTTGTATAGAGATATACATATATATATTCACTATTTCTTCAATAAAACGAACAAATATACATCTATCTAATTACAACGTGTAACGTCAACGTGCATGGCTGACAAACATGTAGCAATTGAATGGATTCAAATGATTTTTTCCCACTAAAGACTTCCTCCTAAATATAAATATCAACTGTTCTTCATTGGGATGGATGCATATGCATTAATCCAATCACAACGTGGCACACTAACATGCATGACTAATTCACATGCCATGATTGGATGGGTGCACATGCATCCATCCAACTAAAGACTTCCTCAGTCACGTTAAGGTAACTTAAATTGAGACACTAATTATTGACCATGGATCTATTGAAATCTAATGCACTTGAGAGAAATTGAAGGTGGTTATTTTCAATACCACCTCAACAATTTCTAAGCAATTAGATTTGAATTGATGGCTATAAATTAAAGTTACAACCTTAAGTCAGATACTTAAGTTGATATATATATGTTCTGATTAAGTAGACGTCTTTGTCAAAATTGATGAATTGTGTAAGTTCATATGCATTTGGACAGCAGATTAAATGACTTTGGTTGTGATGCAGTATTCTCACGAGATCAGTTTTTTAAGAGAAATGGTAGTTGGCTAAGGAAGTCCTAAAAAGGTTTACCTATCATGGCAATTTTATGCAATTTGAGGGGGAAAAAGGACCTCTAACATATTTCCTAGTTGGTTTACCATCTTTGGGTTGGTTCTCCACAGCCAGTGAAGCATTTGTCTGGGAAGAATTTGCCTCTGTAATCACATTCTTGAACACATCCATGGATAGAACTTCTCTTAGGCCAATATCTTCCAATTTCTTCTCCATTCAACCAAGCTAAACCTTTCCCCATTTTAAGCATATCCAGACCAATAGGTTCGTCCCCTGGTGGTTGGTCCACAACAACCTACAACATTCCATACAATTTTTATCATTTAATAGACACTAGTTCATGAAAATCTAAATCCAAGACAATGGAAATAAAAGCTGATTATTATAGAACAGAGAAATATAATATTTCACAAGTATTTACCTTGTACCAAGTCAAAGGCTGTTTCTTTGGTGGTTCTGAAGTTGATACCCAATTTACACCATTCAAACCATCTGGCTTGTATATGCCCAGGTGTTCTCCTTGCAAACCAATCTAGGAAAAGCAGGAAGGAGGAAAAAAGTAAGGCTTACAAAATTATAGAGGTTACTCAGTGTTGATTAAATGACACATGATTTTCCCCAGCATTTCAACTCTCCAGAAAACAGCTTCCCTTGGTTACTCACCGCGTGACATGTGAAAGTTAGGGTTTCATTCATGTTAGTGACACGTGAAATTTAGGGTTTCACACATGTTAATGTAGAACAACCTAAACTTTAAGGAGGACTTCTCAAATTATTCCTAAAAATTTAACTTGTTAACTCCACATTACTTATATCAATATGACAATATTAGTTTTACAATTGGTAAGCAAAAGAAAAAAAGTTAATTTTATTATTAGATTAGATATTAACAATCTTTCTGCTAACAGGTCTGAGAACTAAACTATTAAGATTTTTACAACAGCCGGAGATATAAAAGCTCAGTATGCCAAATGAAGCAACATACCTTATAGGACCAACTATATGTAGACAAGTCCAATGTCCCATTGTTAAACCCATTAATCTTGACACTCGTTAATCCTGCTCCCACCCATTCATAAGACGGTCCTGCATTCTAGAAACAGCAGTAAGGATTTTAAAAGTGCAGAATTAGAAAATATAACATGAATAAACATAAAGGACAGATCATGAAACTTTCTTAATTGTTATAAGGGAGAAAAAATTATTCTAACCAAAAGCAACAATTCAAGTGTGTGAGGTAGCATTCTTCCCATTATTATCAAACAGGAAAAAAAAAACAAACATCAGTGCTTCCTTGTTTTAACAGTTCAGAGAGGATACTAAAGTAACTCAAATTCATCTTTCATGTTAACCAAAAAAGGGTGAAGGGAACCACTTGTGATGAAAGTACAACCTCTTTACATGAAAAGAAAGATTTGGGAAGATATAGAGAACATGGGATGTTTTTCATATTCAAAAGAAAAAAGTACATGATTTGATAGATTTATGGAGCCCTAAATGAAGTCAGCATGAAAAAGTTGGAGCAAACATTAGATCCCATCAGACCAGACAAAATTAACACAAGTATAGATATTCAACTTACTTGTAGGCCGACAGTCATGCTTAACAGAGCAATTTCATTCTTCCCCGCTTTGAGAGAGATGGGATTCTTAAATTTGAAGGGTGAGTGTGAACCATTTCCAGACGCACTACCTAATGACATACGAAATATGAATACTTATATGACAATATTGCGAGATAAAATATGACTACTTATAGGAGCTTGTCCAAAAAATATACAGAGCTGATCAATGACAAATATGCAAACTCAGTAAGTAAATACCAGCAATAATTTGGAAAGATTAGAATCAATCAACCAATATGCAAAAAGGATAATTTGTAGGAAAAGATAGGATCATGATATGCACATATATTTACAATGAAATCATAAATACAAATAATAATTTGGAAGAATAAAAATCAACTAAGCAGTATGAAAAAAATATATATATTATGTAAAGATAAACCAAAATAACTACAATTTTAAATATAATTATTTATCCTTGACACAGGCATAGAAAAGAGAAACATAATTTATAGTTATTATACCTCATACAATTAACTAAATTTAAATAGAGAATAAAGTGACCATACACAAGTTAAAGTTTCACAAATTGATTCATAACTTTTGTAGATGATGACCAATATCTGAGTTAGAAAATTAAAGGCATGCAACTCAAAGAGCACCTTCAAGAAAAAGAAATAATAATAACCTTGAAGTTCTTGATTCACAAAAGCATGAAGTGCATGACCCTTTGATTCAATTAGAAGAACAGTGCTGCTTCCATTCTTTAAGAATTCCTCATCTTCACTAACAATTATACTGCAATTACAGAACAAATTTAGTTTCAAAAACTATATTAGTATATCAGTGCACCACTGCTCAAATACCGACTTAATTTAATTTAAAAGTAAACATATGCAAAGACTTAATAAGGTTAGTAATTAGAATTGAAAAATGCACTTTCAGGATAGTCTGCATAAAAAGCAAACACCACAACAGAAAGCATAAGCCCTCTTCTAAGAACCCGCAAGAAACTAGATGGCAAAGCTACAAAACATACAAAATTTCTTTTTCCTTTCAATCTTACACTTCTGCGAGTTGTTCAAAATCTCTTTCCTGATTAGATGACGCTTTATCATGAAAAAAATAAAACAAAATAAGTACATGTGTTTTTCACAACAATATGCAGAAACTTTGCTTCTTGTAAACTTTTGTTACAGGGGTTCTCTTTTTGCTTCATTAACTTCGTTGTTAATGGAGGTGGTTAATGATTGTGACTTTGCTTTGGTTTTTGAGTTCTGAAACATTAGTGTTTGGACATTAATGTTTGTGAAATCATAGAATGCAGGAAACTACAGTGCTATTAACCTTTATCAGCGTGATATCTCATCTTCCTAATATTTCATCTTCCCATGATTTCATTGCACCCTTGCAAAAAGCTTTAAAGGTATTGTAGCACACTCTTAAGCATATAAAAACCATTTTTTTTTGTTCATCTTCTATCAGAACCCTACGTTGGTAGCATTATATAGTGTTTGACTCTTACCTATAAGTTTAGTAGTTTGAATCTAAGCAACTCCTTAATATAGTGTCAAGGCAATAGATCTTGAATTCAAATCCCCCAAACATAACATGTAGGCAATTATATTTGGTTACTTGTTATTGGTTTGTCCGTTCAATTCAAATATAGGCTTGGTCCATGTTACACGTGAGAGCACTTACTAAAGAGCTTAAAACTAATATCAGGCCCTACTTGTCAGCCCAAGCTTTTGGTTTGAGTGGTTATTTAACAACACATCAAATTTCAAGACAGAAAAAGAAAAACACTTCAGCAGACGAAATTGTACTGTAATCTTTTTACAAATTAAGACTAACCTTGTTGTATACCAGAGGTAGTCAGTAGTATCTTTTGTGGCGTTGATATGATCCACAAAATTATTTTTCACAAAGTCAGCTTCCCCCCAAAGGCCAGCTTTCTCCTTAAATATCTCCCATTTTGGAGCTTTATCTGATGAAGCCACTGATGGCTGTAAATTCTCAGGAACCATTTCAACTACTGGCGTTTGGGAACCTACCTGTTGATATTTATGTATAGGTACAGAAGTTAGTTAAGAACACTATTCACAAAAACTGAGTTTAGGGCATGCAGAGAAAGGTATCAAGACCAGTGTATTGTCAGATTATAGAATCTACTATGATGCTAAAATAGAATGAATAGCTGATGTTACTTCTCACTTAGAAAAGTTAGTTAACCTCTCGTAGTTTGTTGATCTATTTCATTCTATATGTTTTCACATGCATGTATTATCAGTAGTGCCGTTTAATTTGAATTCACAATCCTCCCTATGGTACAATAGTAACTAAAAAATATGGTAACCACAAAGAATTTTCTACACATATGAACACATATATTCCCAAGACAGGGTTTAAACAAAGAAAATAATTTTTAAAAGACTCTGCCTGTTTTAAAAACCTTGGCATGTAGTGTGGTGCCAGATAGTTAGGAAGCTAAAAGCTTATCCAAGTTCATTTTGTTTTCAGATGGTCAAATATTATGCCAGCAACCTTGTTAGTCCCGTATAATGAGACCATTGAGTGGAAGACATATTATAGAAGCTATGAGATAAAGTGATAACATAGGCATATGAATTCTTATCCCTAGGTAGCTTGAATACTTACATGTGAGAGCCACATCAATACTGTATACTTATGTGATTACTGATATCTTATATCTTACTTCTTAAACTTATTCAGATTCTATAAATGAAATTTATGATAAAAAAATGCACCCGACGTTTCTTAAATAACATGCATAAACTACAAAGCAAACATTTTGATAAAACCCTTTCAATATATATATGAGAAAAAATTTAATTAAGAAAATAAAAACGGCTAATGAAAAAGGTTTTAACTACCCTAAATCAAATATGCTTAGTTATTAAACTAAATTAGTTATAAAAGCAATATACATAACAAATTAATGAAAAACTGCACAAGTACATAAAATGCAGATTATTTGTTGGAACTGAATATCAGTTCTAGTGATATAACAATAAATAAATATTCAGTTAGTAGACTATAAATCCTTCAGCATCTCATGATTCCCAAAGGCCAATTCCCTTTAAGAAAAAGATGACACACATTATGTGACTTCACTACAGATGCACTTAAGAGTTCTTGTAGATATTAGAACTGTGACTTTAATTTGTGATTGTTAGCAGTGTGAAGGCACAGAAATATATGGAAAATTACCTTTGCAGTGTTAAACACTACATTCTTGCAGTCAGGCAGAATGCTAACTGACCATGCAGGCAAGTGATATGACACATTTCGAAACTCTACTATTTTGTCATTTTTATCATCCATGTTAGCAAGAAAGGCAGCACATCCTCCTGAAGAATTAGCATAGACATCGGCCTACAAAAAAGTGATTATTCTGTGAAGGATGATCATTTGCATAATAGATTAAAAGCACATTAAAGTAAATTTGAATGGCAATATTTATATCGATGAAGAGCAAAAGATAACACACTGTTTATTTCTTTCTTTCTACTGAAGAGTAGGAGGGTGGCAGAAGGGCCACCACGAAGTAAGAAATTTGTAGCAAACATATTTTTATTAAATGTTTTGTTGATATCTGATAGGTTCCTCTACCAATAATCAATAAAACAGCAGAACAATAGCAAAATGGCAACCAAAAACAAGAGAAAAATCAGTACAACAGCAGAAAATTAGACTAGGCTTCGAGAGCTAGCTCCTCCTACATAAATTCCTTCATATTCCCCCTGCATTCTGATATCCTCCCCTCTTTTATTCTCCAGCTCCTCCCAATTGTGTAACAAACTCTCCCTTGCTGTCCAGCCATATTCTGCCACCTGTCCATGCATAAAACCTCCCACAACTTCCGACCTTATTTATCCTTTCATACACCCTAGTTACCCTTGCCTCATCAATATCCTAACTAATTGCTTTCAGCCTTATTTTCTTCAAATGAATTATAATGCTCTCATAACTGCATCCTTTTATTCAAGTTGATCCAGCATCTAAGTTTTTGTACATTAATGTACATATCTATTTTTCCTATTAAAAAAAAGGTGGGATTTTCACCTCCAAACTCCATCAACAATCAAATTGAGTTACAATATGCCCAATCAGATCTAAACCAAGTAGAATTCAAATCACAACATATAGTTTATCAAAAAGGGAAAAATGATTGACTCCTAAGACATTCAAACAAGGGCAGCACAGAAGTATGAAAGAATAGGATGCGATATAGGAAGAAATTACATTCTTTGATCATATAAGCACTATATATTGACAAAATAAGAATTTGAAACTAGATGAAAACATTAAAACCATCTATGGATTGGATATCAACATTTACCAGAAAAAGTAGCGTTTAACATCTAAAAGTTGTCAAACAGGAGAAAAAAATCACCTCTTGGGAAGAACCCAATGACAAGTTAATTGGCTCACTGTTTAGTAGTGCATGCTCACATAACTTTATAGCTCTATGAAGCTCCTTAAGGTGTCCCCATTTTGGATTCCTTGGTAATCCTAAAAACCATCAAATTAATTAAAAAACAAAATTGCTAAATGCTAAATTAAATACATTCTATGGAGTTGAATCACAGGCGTGTAGTCATTAGAATGAGAACTGACCATATTCATCAATTGGTGCATCGTAGTCATAACTTGTAGTAATGAAAGGTCCTCCTGAAGTTCTACCGAAATTTGTTCCACCATGATACTAAACCACATGAAAGAATGATGGCAATGACAATGATGATGTAAGGAAAACTTAAAACAGAAGTTAATCAACATGATACTTGAAGTGAACTACCTAGTAAAACACTTATTACATCAAATGCATAAGATAGTAGATTAATTGTAATACCATGTAGTAGTTATGTACACTGCCACCTTTCTGGAAAAAGCGAGCAACAGAATAAGCAACATCTTGAGGTGGCCTGTGGGGATCTCTAGCCCCAAATGTTTTAAACCTGAAAGAGGTAAAGCATTGATTGTACCATAATTAAGGAGAACCAAAAAAAAAATTCAGAAATCCCTCATTAAGTCTATGGTCTTTTGCATGCCTTCTAAAAATCATTATTGAGACAATAGAAATTTAAACAGTGATTAAAAAGGCACATATAGAATAAATATAAGAAATGACCAAAGTGTCCCAGCAAAAAAAAAAATAATAAAAAAAAATAAAAAATAGAGATCAAAATTAGAATACAAACCATCCAGGCCAATTCTCAGTCCACATTTTGGGTTTGTTTGGTGAATTAGGTTTGAATTGATCACAGTAAAAGGAGTTACAAGTATTGATCTGCAAAGTACATAAATGAACAAGAAAACAAATTATTGTCGTGGTTCTGAACATTGCCTTGCAACAGAGAGAGTAGAGTACATTTCTAATTATGCAATTCATTTGAAGGAGAAAGTAGAGTGCATCACTATGCATCACTAATTGTGGCAAGGATCATAAAATAAGTTTAGCAACTACAATATAAACTGTTACCATGAACTTTCCACAAATTATTACAATGAAAATCCTCAATTAAAATAAGAAAACTATATTTTGATTGATATGAATCATACACAACACCTGGCTAGTAGATTTACACAATTAGATAGTCAGTCCTAGTCAAATAAAAAGGTGAATTCTCTGTGGTTTGAGCTGTTTTAGAGCTTAGATGTGGTTGCTGATTCTTACCTATCAACTTAGACATTTGAGGTCAAACGTTACTATAATGATATTAAAACCGAGTTAAAAAGTGATCTTGCATTTGCAGTAATTAAATTATACTAAATTCTCTTTGGGCTTCTATGTCACATGAATTATGAGATGTGCCTTTCTTCTTCATTCTTAACAATCGGGAGGCTGCACTGATGAGATTAAAGGAGTTTACTTTTTAGGAGTTTTGGAGATTTCTGGACCTTTCTGTCCTGTTTCTTTGGTTAGTTTTTGTTTTGGGCTGTTTTGACTCGCACATGTATAGCTATACTGTGGACAGTTTGTTCACTTCTTTGTAAGGTTTTTTCAATTTCTATAAGTTTACTAGAGTTCATTATCAAACAAAAAGAGATCATGGTAGAGCTTAAATATAATATGAACATTTCTTCTCTTTAATGCCTATCAAGAAGAGATATTTAACAGAAAACTCAAACTCCCGCCTAATATTTAATGACCAATAAGTATGTGTTTGTGTGTGCACACGTTGCACAAGATTGTGATACTAGATTTTCATTGCAACTGAAGTATGGGAAAACGGAAGAAGTTTTAACTGAATGATGATACTCTTATATTATTAAAAGTAATTATGCAATTAAAGTTTAAATACTACTACTGCTGAAGCATTTGCCATACATTTAAGCTTTTCGGATTAAAGGTGCCTCAACATGGTAACAAAATTCAAGTGAGTATGAGTCCAAATCAATGGATACTATTAATTAAATTATAGCACAAAGTACGGCCTGAGTTTGGAAGAACTATGATATAAAATAAAACTAAAAACCCAGTTTCCTCTCTTCTTACCATCTTTTTCTCAACATTCAAACAAGAAAAAGATCAATATAAATTTCCACCAACAAAGTGAAGCTAACATAAGAATTCTCCTTTGGTACCTCATCCATGATAAAAAGGTTGGGGAAAAGGAACATGCAATAAGCTTAAACCCAAAAAATTGCTTCTCTATCCACAAATTCCAATATCTCTAAAAAGGTTCATGTACTCCTAATAACTTTGAAACAAGAAAAATTACTCTTTTCAGATGTTATATAGCGATTTTATAGAATTTGCAACACCTTATTTGGAGCAAATTTGGGTATCAACAAAGAAGGGAGAAGTTGGAGATCAAGGACTTGGGAGCTTGACATTGGGAGACTATATCAACCATTTTCCTATGTAAATGATAATTGAAACTGTGCCCATCATGAAATTGTTAAAATGTACAACACATCTCAAAAAAAAGCTGGAGAGTCTTCAATAAATTTTTATGCTAGTCCTAATTGCATGTATTTGTGCCAAAAGAGTGAGAGATACATGGAATCTGACCTTCTTTTAGTTGATACTTGAAAGCTTTTAATCCAGTTAGGCATCAATCAGTATCAAATGAAAGAAATTATTGTTTGTAGTTTAATGAACAATTCTCATCACTTGTTATGCATGATTGGATGTGTATTTCTGCAACCTAAAGCTGGTGTACATATGATCTAATGTCGGTCTAGTACGTGTTACATTATACAAAAAGAATGGAAGTTTGAAAATTTTTATTGTTGTAATAGTTAAATCTCTTAGACTCTTACCACGGGGTCTGGAGCATCATCCTGTTGGCACATTATCCAAGGCACGCCTATATTTTGAGCAACAGCCATTCTTGCAGCCCACAAGGCATATCGCTTTCCTCCTTCTCCATATCCTGCTTCATAGAATCCATATTCATTTTCAACCTGCAATAAGAGACAGAAATTGAATGCTATCTGAAACAATTAGCTACCAAAAAGAAACACTAAAAAATATATATAAACACATGATATTAAGTGCAAAATAAAAGCATTTATTAAAATAAAACCGAAAGATAAGTCAACTTTCAGTGCATGCAAACAGACACAGAAATGCACTTAGCTTAATAAATTACATCAACACAAATTATGGAAAAAATGATACTAGAATTATGATATTCTGATAAGCTGATTATATAATCATGAGTAATACTACACTTACAAAGAAATTTTACAAAGATCTTCATATAAAGTGATGTGGCAGAAAATGTATGGAAGAGTGAATTTAAGAAGTTTGACTTTTTGTTTCACTCTTCCATTCATTTTTTGCCACCTAATTTTGTATAAAAATCTTTATAAGTATAGTATTATTGTATAATCATCTATGGAAACTCAGAACAAGCAATATTTTTTGGGCTCAAAGTTTCAAAACAATATCAAAGCTTTCAATTCCAAGCGAATAAAAAACCTGCTGCAGGTCCAATTAATTTTACCCAAATAATATTCTGCTTAACAACACATAAATCAATACACATGACTTAAAGCAACATCGTTATATTATTGCCATGGTTTTCAATTTGCTTAATTTATCTTAAATTTTAACTCATCATCCACTTTATGCCACAACAATTTGGATAGATATTTATACAAGTAGTATTACTCTAGCATATTTAGGATCATGTTTTCTCATTTTGAAATTTGATTTACAATTATTTATGCCTTATTTTCCCATTTGAATTGGAAAAAACTTGTGACTTTTCACAATTGGTATAGGAATTTTTTTTTTCTTTTACATCTTACTAAGTAGGACTATTACATACTATAATCTATATTAAATTTATATTGGGTTGATTGGGTGTTAGTACTTTAATTGATACCTTTGATAGAATTTTAAAGGTGGCTACCACTTGTATCCATCAAAATTTCTATATAAACTTGTAAATGGCTTATGGCTTATGACTTGTTGAAGAATGAAATAGATCCCTGATTTTTCTTATCTTTGAAGGGGCAATTTTTTTACGGTGTATTAGCATTGAATCAAAACTCTAAGCAATTGATTGAGATATCAATCCTATAAATCATGCTTAAAAATTTAAATTCATCTGTGAAAGAGAAACTAATATTTCAAGTAAAATCATTGCACAGAATTATTTATAAAGTGATCTATCTACTATCCTCTATAGTTTGAAAAAGAAATACTAAATTTTCATGGACAAAAAAGGTGACCTGTGTTACTTTTTTCAGGTAAAAGATGGAGTAACAGATTATCATCCTTGTAAGAAGAGAGTAGGACAGATTTGTGATTTTCCTAATACAATTTGCTAGATTAACTCACTTTAATACCATATATTGGCATTCTGATTCTAAAACCTTTAAGCACTAGATCCACCACCCTCCATAGAAAATAGAAATGTGCAGAATTGAAAGCCAACTTGCCTGCGACATGATGATGGGACCTCCCTGTGGTGCAAAAAGCTTTTCCTGCTTCATTAGGTTCACTATGACTGTCATAAATCTCTGCATGTAATACTGAATATCCAATGAGTAGGAAAATTAGATACAATCTGTCAACCATCCCTTTATAAGTGTGACAAGTGCTTTGTCATATATCAGTACAACATCAAGAATTTTTAGTGGTGTCTACAGATTTCCTAGCAACAGAGACTCCAAAAATAAATTCCATACCTTAAATGACTCATTATCAGTTCGGAAGACAGTGCCAGGAATGTAGTGCAACCAAACAGGTACCCCTCTGTGTCATGATCAACGCTCAGATTTAACAAAGAGAAAATAGAAGTGAAAGCGTATATAATATTAACACTGCAACATGAACACTAAGCTTTCAATTTAAAACATTAGCATACCCATAATTATACTCAGCAGCAACAAATGGGCCAATCCGCAGAATCATATACATCCCAGCCTGCTGAACTATCTTGACAAACTTGACCAGATCAAATCGTCCCCCGAAATAATACTAGAAGTTCCAAATTAAAAGAAAGACAAAGTTTAATATTAACCAACATAGATAAATTTTTGAAAAATGCATATCTAAAGTTTTGTCGATGACGTTCATTTTACTTACTTTCCCAGGAGAAAGCTCATGACCATTCCAAAACACATACGACTCGATCACATCTGCTCCTCCTTTCTTCGCCGTTTGAATCAGCCCCGGCCACATCTACCACATATCACATTTACACTCAGATTATACAATTATTGACAAAGTAAAACGCACATTTCAAAGAACATTAAAATCAAGAACGAAAATTATCACAGAGCAGAAAGTGTGAATAACAGTGAAATCATAAACAGCTAGTCAAACAAACAAACATTTAGCCTCCATTTTAACCTCCAAGTAAAAAATGTAAAAGAAAGACCAAAAAAGCTCAAGTTCAACAGCAAAAATTGAACTCAGTCGGGTAAAGCTGCCTATCGATGGCCAGAAGCAATGTTGTAGCCTCTCAAATCTACTTGATTTTCTCAGCAACCGAACAAAAAATAAGGACAAAAGTTTGAAAAAATAAATAAATAAAACAGTGAGCGTAAGAAAAATGTAGATATAAAGAAAGAAGAAATCTAACTCCAAATAAAAACAAGTTCAAATGTAAATAAATAAATAAATAAAACAGTGAGCGTAAGAAAAATGTAGATATAAAGAAAGAAGAAATCTAACTCCAAATAAAAACAAGTTCAAATGTCACAAAATATCATGAACGAGAGAGAAAGTTTCACCGCCGGAACGCTGCGAGGATAATGAATGGCGGCGGAAATGAGAAGCTTTCGCTGGCCATCGATGATCAAAGAGCGACGATCGTAGGTTACATTTGAAGCGAAACAAAATGTGATTAAACTACTGGAGAAGAAGAAGAAGAAGAATAAGAACTTGATGTTTGTTAACCACATTTTGAGAAGTAGTGTGTTTAGTAGGAAGTGAAGAAATTAGGTGTATTTATAAAGTAAACAGAAAAGGCATGACCATGAGGATGTCAGACATACGCGTTGAGATCAGCAATTTGTATATCACCAATGTGCAGACAAAATATTCAAAACAGATCTCCAGCTATATCCTTTTTATTAGATAAGAATCATAAGATCTTTAACGGTTGGGGTTCCTTTGTTACTTTCGCAAAACCTATGGGTGATTGTGGATTTTTCCTAAACTTTGGTTTAAACTTTTAAGTTTTAACCACCTTCCTTGTTGTTCTCGAAATTGAAGTTGGTCCCTTTGGTATGGGAATTATGATTTATCCAACCACCTCCCCCCATTTTGAACGCTAAATGACAATATTATCCATAAAATAGCTTTTCAAAACTTAAAAAATAAAAATTAAATATTTTATAAAATTTTCTTTAAAATACCAAAAAATATTAAAATTAAATTAAAAGAATAAAAAATCACAGAAAATTTGGAAAAAAAAATAACCAAAACCTACCAAGTTTGAAAGATTTCTTAAAAAAATTATTTTTTATTGGGTTTTTTTTAGGTAATTTTATTGAATTTTTTATGTTCAATCAATTTTTTTTAAGAACCATAGATATTTTTTCTTAATTTTATAGAAACATTTTATAAGAGGTGATTTGATCATTGCATAAGTTGTAATCAATCAACAGTTAATTTTAACAGAAAACATTGATGGTAAAGGGAGATGGTTGGATAATTCGCACAATCAAGGGATCAACTTGTCAATTTTCAAAACCCACGGGGATACCCAAGCCAATTATGGAGTAACTGATTTTTAAGGATCAGCATCAATCCAAAACAATATAATCATTATAACCATTGAAATATTCGTTGTTTTTGAAAAGTAAAATTTTATACTAATAATCTATATTATATCTTCCCAAGCCGTGAAAAAATTTGGCGTATAGCCAACTAAAAGGCCAAAATAATTTATATCAAGAAAAAACCAACTAAAAAGGAACTGAATTTAATAATAATAATTTATATATTTCAAATTGGCAAAGGCTACTCTGTTTTTGTTACTGGATCTTTTATTTTTTCCAACAAGGCTGACCAATTTTGACCGTGTTTGACTCCTGTAAGTAGGAAGTCACACTATGGAGAACGCTTCATTGCACCCCCTAAAGTTTATAAAGTACGAATAACACACTTGCCAAATGTTAATCATGGGTTATTATAACTCAACCGTTTAAAACCCTTTTTTTATAATCATGAATTTGTGTCCAAAAATTCAGAAATTTAAATTATAATAATCCAAGTGTATACTGAAAAGGAACATAATTATTATTTTTATTTTTTTGGCTTTATTTTGTAATTTCAAAATAACCAACTCATGTTAAAATTAGATTTACATTTCATAATCCAATTTATTTTTTTCTTTTATAATTTCTAAGAAACTAATTGGATAACTATTATATATGTCAACAATAATTGACGTTTTTTTCCCAAAAAGGTACGAGAAATTAAGTCGCCGTGGCCTTCTCTCACCAAAAAATTTAAAATTTGATAACTAGGCTTAAATAAGGGGGTAATTTACAATAGAAAATGAAATGATTTTAGAGCGAATTTTTGGTACATTCTATGTATATACAACTGTCTAATTAGGGTTGCACATATGCACAATAGTAGAAGATGTATGGAAGAATTATTCATGATTTTAAGATAGGGTAAATCAATGTATTCTAGCTATATCTATCCTGTAAATGGAATCTTAGCCACAAGCTTAAAAGGGACTTTTTGTTTCTGATAAATTAGAGTGAAAAGTGATTTAGACCCAATTCTTGCCTTTGACGTCAAGCCATTTCATATGGACTTGATCTATATAAAGCATTTATATGGTGTGAGATCATATTCATTAACGACAAATCATTTGTCACAAGATTTGTTGAAATTATTCCATATAATTACTTGGAAATTTTTCTAAAAAAGGGACTCACACTTTTTTAATAAATTATATCACTCCATGACATTATCTCATTATTTCATTAAATTGATTTCATTGTATAATTCAAGATATCCTCAACCCCACAACAAAACATGAATCATGTGGGTTGTTCAAACATGCCAGATAGCATGAGATCTTGTTCAAAATCTTAATTAGAAATAGGGGGAAAAAAGAGTTAATACAGATTATTATTATTTTTGTCCACTTTTTATAATATTACCGATTGTAGATTAGATATCATTGGATAATGTTGCCTAAGCATGGTTTATATATATTAACTAAATTTCTGTTAAATCTATAGAATATTTTGACATTACTGTTATTGTCCCTCAATCTTTTAGCGTACATTCATCTAGGATATTAAAATTACAGAATTAATATTATATTTGACGAAAGTTTAAGATCAGATTTCCGAGTTCCATTAAGATTTTTATAGGATTCCATTTTCCAAACACCTGACATGAAGATTAGAAGTGATTAATCAAAATATACATTTGGAAATAAATAAATAATTAAAAAGCAATGCAACGCGGAAACATGGTCCCGACAAATATAGATTTAGAAAATCGACATATCTCACCTAATCCCCCCAGCCGTAACCTGATAATTCGCACAATCAAGGGATCAACTTGTCAATTTTCAAAACCCACGGGGATACCCAAGCCAGTTATGGAGTAACTGATTTTTAAAAATCAGCATTAAGGGTGTTAACGAGCCGAGTTTTCGGCTTAACGAGCTCGACTCGTGAGAGAGGATTATTAATCGAGTCGAGCTCGAGCAGAGTCGAGCTCGAGGCGAGCCGAGCTACAAATTTTATGGCTCGGCTCGGGAAAGAGTTGGAAATATTTCGAGCCGGCTCGCGAGTCGAGTTCGAGCCAGCTCCCGAGTCAACTCTCAAAAATTCAATTGTTTTAAGAAAAAATCAATTTTTATTCTTTTCTAGCCACTGCCATTCTTCTAGCCAATTCATGCACTTCCTTTTCAGCCCAAAACCCCTTGTGAATCTAATTGGAAATGCCAAGCAATTATTTTTAATGTATGTTTCCTTTTGTTGTAAAACAACGCTCTTTCGCAATTGCGATACAACAAGATGATCATCCCATAATAGAAGTTTCAATCCAAGACGATCATCAAGGAGATGGACCACAGAAAATAAACCAGGAATCGCGGCCAAACGTCGGCAAGACTTCAATGGGTCTGACGACGACAGCTCTGCAACGCAAATCCGATGAAGAAGACGTGGTTCACGGTGAAGAGTTAATGGCGACTGGGAAGTGTGCTGGTGCTACCGACAAACCATGTTGGGGATCGATGAAATTTAGGGATTACGGCAAAGAGTTACGACAAATGAGAAAGTGTCGTGGTTTTAGGGATTAAAAAATCGGGGGAGATTTTGTCATTTTTTTAAACTTTTGCTGTTAAATTTTCATTTTAATCCCCTGTACTTTAGAAAACCCAAAAAAAACCCCAAGTTTTTTCGAGCCAAGCTCAACTCGGGAGCCTAACGAGCCGAGCCGAGCATGGCTCAAACTCGGCTGTTCTATCTCACGAACCAACCTGAGCCGACTCGTTATCTGACGAGCCGAGCCGCTAACGAGCCAGACCCAAGCCGAGTCGAGCCGGCTCGCTAGCGGCTCAGCCCGTTAAGCACCCGTAATCAGCATCAATCCAAAACAATATAATAATCATTATAACCATTGAAATATTCATTGTTTTTGAAAAGTAAAATTTTATACTAATAATCTATATTATATTTTCCCAAGCTGTGAAAA
This sequence comes from Pistacia vera, assembly GCF_008641045.1. Classification (NCBI taxonomy): domain Eukaryota; kingdom Viridiplantae; phylum Streptophyta; class Magnoliopsida; order Sapindales; family Anacardiaceae; genus Pistacia; species Pistacia vera. The sequence goes on from NW_022196414.1 coordinate 177,695, forward strand.
TTTTTGGCGTATATCCAACTAAAAGGCCAAAATAATTTATATCAAGAAAAAACCAACTAAAAAGGAACTGAATTTAATAATAATAATTTATATATTTCAAATTGGCAAAGGCTACTCTGTTTTTGTTACTGGATCTTTTATTTTTTCCAACAAGGCTAACCAATTTTGACCGTGTTTTGACTCCCGTAAGTAGGAAGTCACACTATGGAGAACGCTTCATTGCACCCCCTAAAGTTTATAAAGTACGAATAACACACTTGCCAAATGTTAATCATGGGTTATTATAACTCAACCTTTAAACCTTTTTTTTATATCATGAATTTGTGTCCAAAAATTTAGAAATTAAAATTATATAATCCAAGTTTATACTGAAAAGGAACATAATTATATTTTTATTTTTTTGGCTTTATTTGTATTAAAATAAAAAACTCATGTTAAAATAGATACATCAAATCCAATTATTTTTTCTTTTATATTTCTAAGAAACAATTGTTAACTATATATATGTCAAACATAATTGACCTTTTTTTCCAAAAAAGTACGAGAAATTAAGTCGCGTGGCCTTCCTCACCAAAAAATTTAAAATTTGATAACTAGGCTTAAATAAGGGGGTAATTTACAATAGAAAATGAAATGATTTTAGAACAAATTTTGGGTACATTCTATGTATATACAACTGTCTAATTAGGGTTGCACATATGCACAATAGTAGAAGATGTATGGAAGAATATTCATGATTTAAGATAGGCTAAATCAATGTATTCTAGTTATCTATACTGTAAATGGAATCTTAGCTACAAGCTTAAAAGGAACTTTTTGTTTCTGAAATTAGAGTGAAAAGGGATCTAGACCCAATTCTTGCCTTGACGTTAAGCCATTTCATATGGACTTGATCTATATAAAGCATTATATGGTGTGAGATCTAATTCATTAACGCAAATCATTTGTCACAAGATTTGTTGAAATTCTTCCATATAATACTTGGAAATTTTTCTAAAAAAGGGACTCACACTTTTCTTATAAATTATATCACTCCATGACATTATTCATTATTTCATTAAATTGATTCATTGTATAATTCAAGATATCCTCAACCCCACAACAAAACATGAAATTAAATCGTTCATGTGGTTGTTCAAACATGCCAGATAGCATGAGATCTTGTTAAAATCTAATTAGAATAGGGGGAAAAAGAGTGTAATACAGATATATATTTTTGTCCACTTTTTTAATATTACCGATGTGTAGATTAGATATCATTGGATAATGTTGCCTAAGCATGGTTTATATATATTACTAAATTTCTGTTAAATCTATAGAATATTTTGACATTACTGTTATTGTCCCTCAATCTTTTAGCGTACATTCAAGGATATTAAAATTACAAGAATTAATATATATTTGACGAAAGTTTAAGATCAGATTTCCGAGTTCATTAAGATTTTTAAGGATTCCATTTCCAAACACCTGACATGAAGATAGAAGTGATTAATCAAAATATACATTTGGAAATAAATAAATAATTAAAAAGCAATGCAACGCGGAAACATGGTCCCGACAAATATAGATTTAGAAAATCGACATATCTCACCTAATCCCCCCAGCGTAACTGTAAGGACTTTTCTAGATATTTTTCACCCACGCTCGAATTTTGAAACACTATCCCGCGCTTTAATCATGTTATTAAATTGTACAAGTAGAGTGATTATTTTAGGACGACGGCACATCTATCAAACTTAAATGGCATCTTTCGTGAGTTTACTTTGCCAAAGAAAAAAAAAAAAAATGATGAAAATGATGACGCAATACCTATAAATATTTTCTTTTTTATCAATCTTTATCATTATCGTAATTGGTAGTTATTAATTTTAAAAAACTGTAACAATAAGATATTAGTTGGTGCCTGGTGGTACAAGTGATGTAATACCAAATGTTCTAATGGAAAGAAAAGTAATCATAGATGTAGAGTAGTGAGTTTTCATTTTTTGCATGGCACAACATCCTTTTAAATTATTTTTAATTTTTAATGTCATCTCAAACATTCATCCTAATCCTTAAATTGATGAAGTAAATGGTTTATGTTGAAACTAGTTTTAAGTTAAAAGATTTTATTTCAATTTACAAGGTGGAAACCATTTCAGAAATTTTAAAATTCCAAGTAGTTGAAATTTTTATTAGTATAAAGAAAAATTTCATAGGAATTGAAAGTTTTTTCAACACAATATACGAGGTCTAAACCAAATCATCATCCAAATATACTTCTAATAAGCATTTGACAATAAAAAATAATATTTATGAATATCATAAAAATATGATCATAACGTATAAAAAAAAAATATGATCCATGTAAATCTAAGCACCAAACCATAAAATCAAATTTTTATACTGATATATAATAAAATAAAATAAAATTGAATGATAGATCACTAAATTTTCAGATGTGGAATCAAAATTAGTGCACTTTGTGAAGTTGTTGGTTCGATTGTTTGTTTGAAAATTGAATGGAATAGAGAGAAGATGAGTTGTTTGAAGGGAGGAGATATGAGGGAATTAGGTATATTATGCTATTTCTATGGTTAATATGGAATAGGAATTCAAGAATGGTTATATTGATTAACCCCCTGAGGTGGTTAATGGCTATATTTATTTAATTTTGCAAAATTATAAGGGGTAGGAAAAGAGAGACGACTCAATAATATTTAATTGTTCGAAACTCACCCACAAAAATAATATAGAGCAAACTTAAATTTTAATTTCCTTTATAAAAAATTTTTAAAATTAAATTAATAAGAAATTTTAAAATTAATTAATATATATATTATATATATATATATATATATATTATATAGATATATATATATATCATGAAAGAGGACAATCTTTACCATTTAAATCAATAACAAACTTCATATAACAAGGTGAGTCCACACAACTATAATATAACTGAAAATTATTTTTGTTTTATATTGGGGGGCTGGTTGTCAAAACCATTAAATGTTTGGCTGCCAGTCATGAAAATTTAAAGTTTATGGTCCATATACAAAAAAACAAACTATGAATAAGTTTTGATTGGCGTTGGCCGGAAAAAAGGAAGTAGCTGAAAATTTAAGTCGTTTGATGGCAGATCGATTGCCAAGAGATCCGCAGGACAGTGGTTGTAAACGCTCTGATTTTTCGATCATCAGTGACAGCCCCTATGTTTGAGCTATAAATTGGGATTGGCAATTGGCATCATTGGAATTGATATTGATATCAGTTCTGGAAGACATACTTGACAAAAAAAATTCAACTTACTACATGTTTGGAAAATCTCACATCACGACCAGGCGTCTACCTAAAAACTGTAAGTAGTCGCGTGCACATCTTACACTCCCTATCATAATCTGCTCTTGTCTGCATCTGAACGTATATACACCACAACAACAATCCATTAAGGTAAACTGAAATTGAAACCAATCCCAAATTATCAAGAGCAAAACCAACAACAATCCAATAAAAATCATAAGATAAACTGAAATTGGAACCAATCCAAATTATGCATACTCAAAGACACAAGTTAATTTCAAGGCTGTTGAAAACTTTTGAGTTGCAGGAGGATATGGATGTTGCTGGCATCGGCAAGAGCTTTTGTATAGATTATGAATCCTCATACACAACCATACCACAAAAGAAATATACAAATAATCAGTTTTTCTTTTCTTCTATAATCAACCATTCTCTCGATCAAACTATTGTGAAGGTTTTCAGAGTACAAACCAGGAGAATACCCACCAAAAGCATCACCTAATTTCTATTAACAAGTCAATTGATGTTAAACCTAACTATATACTTGTCCCACCAAACGACCTTGTCAATTGTGTACAATTTTCTTTAGTTCTTCAAATTGCATTCGTATATCCGCACCTGACAAATCAGATATCTAATGAAAGCGTACAAGTGTTGTATAGTAACATCATATTCATATATATATATATATATATATATATATAATGAACAAAACACGTAATCAATAAGCAAAAAAATCACTTTTGACAGCTTAATTAGTGACACTTTCTTCATACAAACATTACAAGTGTTACCTTCAGTTTTTCATTCGCAGCAGATAGCTGAAGCTCCAACATTCACGTTTCTTTAGGAAAGAACCTGTCACCTACAATCGAAAAATCAAAACATCACAAAGTTCAAGACACAAGTATACGATTGGTAAAAAGAAAATTTTAGCCAACCTCTAGGGATTTTGCCTTTGCTATCAAGCGGTCCAACTCTGTTAAAGCTCTCCTTCTACTTTCTTGACACTCCTCTAATTTAGCAATTAATGCTCGCACAACTTTCTCTTGCAGAGACACGTTTTCTTTCCTCAACTCCAAAAGAGTTGCATTGACCTCAGCATCGTTATTTTTCATCTCCGCTTCTGATAATCCAAAGTAAAAATATACGTTTAAAACTGTATCAGTCAAGTAAAAAAACTGCAATATAACTGTTTAATGCTAATTAAAACGATACACCAATATTTTTCTCAGCAGATTCAACTTCTTTTCGAAAATTTTCCTTCTCGAGAGCATTATTTTCATAAACTTTGCGAAACCATCCGAGACAAAGCCTGAGCCGTCTGTGCTCAAACATTTGCTCTACTTTGGCCTACCAATTCATCATAACATAACGTTTTTTTGTTTTTTTCCAAAGATTACAGCTAAGCCTAACTACAAATGGTTTATTTGGTTTTTGTTGTGTGTGATTTTTCCACCAAGCTTGGAGTATTACAATAGCCCGATCCAAAACTAGCTTGACTCTATTGATTGTTTGACCTAACATAAGTTAGTCAAGTTATAGCTCAACCTAGCACAAGCTAGTCACGACCAATTCTTGCAGTCGCTCAACCAATTCACAGATAAGTTCAGATCCCGGATATCTCAAGAAGGATCAGATCGACAGCAATTTTTATGTAATCACAACGCCCAATTGCGAGAATATTGAAGTTGCATTTCGAACTTAATTGTAATCCCATTACTTTCGCTTTTTTTTTTTTTTTTTGGTACAAACTCTGTATATAAACCCCATTTAATGATGAGAAATGGGTTATAAATTTTTTCTAGGATTGTCATTGTACGTTCTCAAGAGTTCATCTCGCCGAACCACTTTAAAAATCTCTTTATCGTTTACTTTATTGCGTTTTATTATTTACTCACTGCTGGTTACCCGTAATCACGCACACATTAGTTCTAATCCCGCCAAGGTCGATTAGATCACTCTAGTTGGTGCAAAATCTTATATCAACAGTTTTAAATAAACATGGGGATCAAACTTCTTTCCTTTGGACTTCTCATTCATCAAGGCTTCAACTTCTTTGGACAATCCTCAAGATTTTACACTACTATAAAGAGAATATAAAGATCAATTACATCATAATTTGGACGACTAAAGATAGATTATATCAAATTCTAGCATACATAAGTAATTTGAAGAACACTCACCTGAATCGGAGATATTACAATTCAGGACTGATATGACGATCAACAATTTGGTTGCAAAATGAAAAATAACGGATAGCTCTAGAGTCGGCTACTCGCGAGTTAACATACTTGGAATTATCCGATTCAGATGGGCCAAGGAATCACCTTTTGTTTCCGAGTATTTTATCCGAGGCCAAGTGACACTCGAATCAGGACCTACCCAGATGTTTTCTTATTTAATTACATATATAATTATATAATAGTGGCTGAATTATATTTGCTCACTCTAGGTTTGGGAAATTTACACTTTTTACCCCTTAATTTAAAAACCATTAACGTCCTATCGAATTTTCAATTTCAAACATTAGGCTATGTTTGTTTTATTATTTTGAGTAGTATTTTTGAAAAAGTTGAGTTGGATTGTTATTACGAGATATAATTTAAAAATTAATAAAAACACCCCCTAGGTTTGTTAATTTAACTAAACACCCCTAACAAAAAGTTTATAAATTAACAAAAACACCCCCACCCACCCACCCACATTTGCTAGATTTCAACCACCACCTTCGGAAGGTGGCCAGAATCTGTCGTAATGGGGCATTCTGGCTGGATCTACGGCCAAATCTAGCCACATATGGTCGTGAATGACAGCCATATCTTGGCCGTCGTTGATAACCAGATGTGGTCAAAAATCTAGATGTCAATGGCTAAATCGTTGGCCATAGATCTGGCTTCTCAATGTAAGAAATTTTTTTGGACCAAGTCATCAACATACTGTTGTGGCTTCACCTCTCACTGTTGCAGACTCTAGCTAGTACATTGATTTTGGAGCAACTCATCATGTTACACCAGACTCACAGAATATGTCCTTAAAAAGTGAATACTCTAGAACATACAAACTACAAGTTGGGAATGGACAATTATCCATATCTCACACAGGTTTGATCTCTGTACCTTCAACATCAAAATCCAAGTCTTTCTATCTTAAGAATATATTATGCGTACCTCATATCACTAAGAATCTTCTCAGCATCTCTAAGATCGCTCATGATAATAATGTGTTGGTGGAATGTTGTGACTATTTCATACGCTAGCAAGTGCACTGGTCGACAAGTAATAAAGTGTCAAATCCCACGAGGATTGAATGCTAAACAAACAAATAAATTGACTAATCTTAACGTTATTCGAGATGACGAAAATTGTTGTCAGTGTATGCCCTAGAACCAATCGTGTTGTCGGTTTCAGGGCATTATATCTTGTAAATACTCTTTTGAGAATGGAAGAAAGAGTTTTTGTTTTCACAGGTTGTATAGTGCTTCATTTATACTGTTTATAATGCATGTGAAATGTCCAGATGATACGGATCTTTAGAATATCAAATCATCGAAGCATACCCTACATAAGTAATGTTAATTGGGCAATAACATTGAATAGTAGGCATGTTGGATGCCTCCATTAAATATCATGTGATGGTATTAATGTGGGTGATTATAAGAGATATATCACTAGGGCATTAGCATAGATAAAAGGTTGGTGAACTGTTTATCGAATATGACCGATTATGATGAATCACATGGACATTTAGAATGTGGTCAATGATACATCGTAGGATCGTACTAGTGTACCATTAATCTTTAGACCTGAGACATCACGATTGGACTCGACCTTAATGTATATGATTCATATGGTGTATATATACAAGACTAGTCATGTTTTGTGTAAGAAGCTGGTTTGGTCATATGTTATTCATATGCGAGGACAAGTGATGGTCAAGATGGGATCCGTTGACTCGAAATAGTTTGGTCCTGAGTTTCCAAACGAATGTCAATAAACATTGGAAAGAGGAAATCTCTGGCCAGAGTAAAAAATAGTCATATGAAAAGGAGTTTCATGATGACACGTTCCATTGTATTGATTGACAATTCAGATAAAGATTAAGTTAAGGGTTTTGACATACCATGAACCTATACTTAATCAAGATTAGACGACAGAGGGATTTTACTACATAAAACGTACGATCGGGGAAAATGGGTCATTGGAGTTTAACTTCATTGTGGCTTAGGGGTTATAGAGCATTGCTAGATGGCTACCATGATTGGTGGGAGTTTTGATCATAAAGAGTTATGACGAAACATATCGGATTGCGATATTGGGCCCATGGCTAGATTACAGTGAACCTAAGTGGTCACACCTAAAAACCAAGTATGAGAAGAGAAGGTAATACATATCGTTAAAGGTTAGCGATATTCGGATGTAAACATATGTATCCAAATTTATGTATTGGTGAGAAATGATTACTCATAGGAAGCTAACACTTACCAAGGGTAATAAAGTCATTTGGTCATTATTGGATTAGATTCAATAATTGACTAAAATATATTATTGAATTGGATTCAATAATGGGTTAAATATTAAATGAGATGATTTTATTTGCCTTGATTATAAATTTGTTTAAATCAAGGATTTAATATTAAGGAGTTAATATTAAATTGAAATTGTTTCAAGAACTTAGGATTAATAACGATTTAATATTAAGAGTTAATATTAAATTGAAATTAGTTCAGAGACTTGAAAACAATATTGAATTTGTATTAAGTGTTAATAAAGGATTCATATTAATTCAAGGACTTGAGAACAATTTCAAATTATTGCAAAATGGTCCTTGTATATAAATAAGTGATATTCCCAAATTTAATCTAATTTTTCATTTTAATTTGAAAATCTCTCTCTTGAACTCTCATGGCTAGCTCTCTTTTCTTCATCTTGGGGTAGACTTTACTTTGAGGATTTTCATCAAATTTGTTAAAGATCTTGAACTCATTTTCAAGTTACAAAAGTTGTAAAGCATAAAAGGTAGCAATTTCACCCTTTTTTGTTTCAATAACATGTCATATGACCTTATACCATGTTTTATACCAATTTTACCCTTTCTAAGCAGGAAATCTTATAATTGTGATGTGAATTTAAAATTAAAAAAAAAATTATGAGAAGTAAAAACAACTAAAATAACACGATAAAAGATCACTATGTAATGAAAATGTTAAGGGTTTGATTCTACCTAAACCAATGCTGACAATTATGTAATGTAAAAATTAGATTAAGAAATTCATTGATCTAAATATGGCTAAATCCTTCAATTTAACACAATTGCGAAATTCACAAACGATTAGTTCCACTCCCATTTAAAATCTAAACTGGGCACATAAATCTCATAACAATTTCTCAAGTACCTATTCAATCTATGATCTATGCTATTTTAATGACCTAAAGTGATTTCACCGCCCGGTTCATCATCTCATCAATAAAACAATTGAACACAATGAAACCCTGATCAAAAGATTTTCTAATCAAACTTTATCGCCTGGTTCATCATTCAATAAAAACCCTAAATATTTAGAGAAACATCAAATCCAAAAGCATTAAGCAAATCACATAGATTCTTGTAGAACAACAAAATTCCTAAATACTTTGATAATATTGAAAATCAAGTCAACATGGTTCAATAGAATCTACCACTTAACAATAAAAATCTACTCCATAATTAAAGTGATAACAATCAACATCATTTTTGAACTCATCATCATAACAATTCCAAACTGATACATAAAAGTAGAGTAAGAGAAAACAAAAACTAAAATCTTGAAGAATTGATCTTTGAAAGGTTTCGTGTCAACTTCTCCCAAATGAATGGTGCTTGACACACCCTTTGATCTCTTCCCCTTCCTTGATGTGTTTTTTTTTTTCAAGAACCCTAGCCTCCTTTTTCCCAAGTCATCTCCTTCTTTTTATATGAATTTTGTTCATTGAAGTATCACACACGCTGCGGCGGTAAAAATTTTCACCACGGTGAGCATGAATCTAGCAAAGTCATGAACATATGAATTGTAACCCTTCAAGTCAAATTTCCAATGCCTTAAGAATCATCCAATTCCAAGGTCTACAACTCATGTTATCCCGTTTGTACTCAAAGCCGACATTTCACCCTACAAAGAACAAAACTTCTAATTAAATGCATTTCACAGCCAAAGCAAAGGGAAATTAACGAAAATTCTATTGAAACTTAGTATAAAAACAAGGTAGAAAACATGATTATCATGGAATTTTCTACTAATGATTGTATTGTAAAGAATAAGCACACTCAGGAAATTTTGCTATGAGGATATCTACAGAATGGTTTGTATAAGCTGGTTATACCTCCTAATCTAACTTCTTGAACTGGAATTGATAATAAAGAGACAGTTCAGAGTTGTCAAGTTTCACTACAACCTGTTTCAACCTCACAAATCTCTTAGATGATCCCCAAATGAATCAATCTCAGTCTATTTGTAATGAAGTATTAGATACTTTAAATATAAGTCAATTGAATAAGATAGTCATGTTGTGGCATTGGTGTTTAGCCCATCTTCATACTGGTGTACTCAAATCCATTATGAATCAAATGCATGTACCATTTTCTGGCAAAAATAAAAATGTTGCTTGTGAGGCTTGTCATCTTAGTAAACTTTATCAAAATTATTTTCCCTCTTCTATAATTGTTTGTGTTGAGCCTTTTGAACTAATCTATATTGATGTATGGGGACCAGCTCCTATCACATCCTCCATTGGTTTTTAATATTACTTGTTATTTGTTGATGACTATACCAGTTATACATGAATTTATCCACTGAAGTTGAAATATGAAGTTACCATATCAATTATGTAGTTTTATAAGCTTTTTGAGCAATAATTTGATGCAAAAATTAAGAGTTTTCAATCAAACTAGGGAGGAGAATTCAAACCTTTGGATTCTTATTTTGCCAATCAAGGCTTTCATTTTCATCATCTTTGTCCTCATATTCATTAGCAGAATGGGAAATTTGAAAGAAAACATAGGCACGTTATTGAGGTTGGTCTAACTCTCATTACTCCAGCATCCAAGTCTCTTCAATTCTGGTGGTTTGCATTTCATACATTAGTGTATGTTATTAATAGATTACCTTTTGTTGCGTTGAATCATCATTCACCATTTGAACACTTATATTATAAACTACCGAGCTATGATTCCCTATAAACATTTGGATGTTTGTGTTATCTTTTTATTCAACCTTACCAAAAGCACAAGTTTTCCTACCGTAGTGAACAATGTGTCTTCTTGGGATATAGCTCCTACCACAAATCTTATCTTTGATTTAACTCTTTAGGAAAAGTTTATGCTGTTCAAATTGTGAAATTTGATGAATCAGCGTTTCCTTTTAAAAATGGTTTTTTCCATTTCTTCTATAAATTCCACAACTAATTCTCACACCACCTGTTGTGCTGTCACTTCAAATTCCTAGATTATTCCCTTAGAGTCATCTAACAAACCTAATACAACTCTTGCTGAGTGATCTTGTACACCAAATTTTCCCTCCATTATTCCTTCATCAAACAGTAACAAAATACCATCACCACAAAGTATTTCATTTGGTTAGTCTTATCCTAGTACTCCCTTATATGTGGAATTTCAAATTCCTTCCAAGCCATCAGATAATGTTCTTACCTCAACCTTACGTTCATCACCTGTTGAACCTAAATCTGTCATTGTTGTTTTGCAAGATTTTCACTAGAAACAAGCTATGATTGATGAGTATCCAGCCTTGATGCCAAACAACACCTAGTCCCTCGTACTTTATACTCTAGATATGAATTTGGTGGAAAACAATTGGGTATTCAAAGTTAAATATAACGCTAATGGCTCTTTGCAAAGATACAAAGTTAGGTTTGTGGCAAAAAGGTTTCACCAAACTTCTGTCCTAGATTATCTAGAAACATTCTTTCCAGTTGCTAAAGCTACCACTATCAGAATTGTCTTCTCCCTAGCTGTTTTTCATGGTTGGAACCTTCAACAAATTGATGTAAATAACGCATTTCTCAATGGTGATCATAGTGAAACTGTGTACATGGTTTAGCCTGAAGGTTTCAAAAATCCAGAGCATCCAAGTTATGTTTATCAACTGCATAAAGCCCTTTATGGCTTGAAACAGGCTCCCCGAGTTTGGTTTGACAAATTAAAGAGAGCATTGTTGAATTAGGGGTTCCAAAATTCTACTTTTGATCATAGTTTGTTCTATTACAATACAGGTATGACCACTATCTTTATGCTGGTTTATGTGGATGATGTTTTCCTTATTGATAATGATACAAAACTATTTGACAAAGTTGCAAATGATTCAAATGCATAATTTGCCCTAAAAAATTTAGGACTGTTACATTACTTTCTAGGAATTGAAGTCACACATACACAAAATTGTGCAGCTCAACCATAAAAAATATGCATAAGACCTATTACTTAAAACTCATATGCATAATTGTAACCCACATACCACACCTTTAGTAGTAGGTTCCAAACTCAATTTAGAAGACAATCCCTTATTTGATCAACCTTCAGTTTATAGAATCTGTTGTATAAGCTCTCTAGTTCTCACATTAACTAGACCTGATTTGTCATATGATGTTAACAAACTTAATCAATACCTCAAAGCCCCTACCATGAATCATTGGCAAGCCTGAAAACATGTCTTGCGAAATATCAAGGCCATCAGTCACCATGGTCTCATACTAAAGTCTAGAGGGGAGCTCAAACTTAAGAGTTATGTAGATGTAGACTAGGCTAGTAGTACTCCTGCTCGTTGCTCTACAGTGGTATGTGTGCATATCGTAGACCAAATTTGGTTCAATGGAGTCCCAAGAAGCAACAAGTAGTTTATCTTACCTCTACTAGAGCAAAATACAGAACTCTTGCTCAAGCATCTACTGAGATTGCCTGGATGCAAAACTTGTTCCAAGAATTGTGTATTTCAACAACTGTTATTCCTATTCTCTAGTGTGATAATACAAGTGTTGGGGTTCTAGCTTCTAACCCAGTTTTACATGCTTGCACTAAGCACATCAAGATAAATGTGCATTTTGTGCGAGAAATGGTTGCTTCTAAACATCTCATAGTTCAATATGTGTCATTTGAACATCAAATTGTTGATCTGCTTACCAAGCCACTATTTGAACCTCGCTTCCAACGACTTTGAGAATGGCTCAACATTCTTCCAATTTTTCATAACAATAAACTCAAGCCTTGTCTAAGGGACAATGATGATAGTCATCCAAGTCTTTACTTGAGAGACAATATTTGCTAATTTGAAATAATTAGTGGTGATTGATTTCAGGGAAGATTAGAAGTATTTTGAAGTAACTAGTGGTGAATGATGTAAAATCTTAATAGCAATTTTATCAATTCCATCAATGGCAAAGAATCAATGATATAATCATATTTCTATGCCCTAAAATTGTATAATCTTAAATCCCAAGATCTGAAACTTAATGTATTTTCACTATTTATAAAAAAACAATATAACATACCTGAATCCATGAGTAATCTATTAATGGAGATTGTAGAGTAAGGCAGTGTATCTCTCTCTTTTTCCCTTTCTGTAAGTTCCTTGTTTTTCTTCTGATGGAAAAGAAAATATTATGTGTACAATGGAACAGAGAGAGAACCCCTTTATATATGAAAATTATTTATTAACTCCTAAACTGCAGCAACCTCTCCATCAAAGGTAAATGACCATCATGCCCTTCAATTAATTTAATTATTTCAAAACAATCATAGGTTAAAATTAATACATGGACCACCTTATGTGAAATATAAAATATTTCTAACATTCTCCCACTTGGTCCATGTAATACTAAATAACTTTATATTTATGAAATAATACATAATGTGTACACAATAACAATTAGTCAAAGGCCATATCTTAAAATGGTCAAGCATATAAACATTATTGAGCAAGAACTCATAAGGATCATGGCGGTCATATGTCATTGAATCAACACATCCCCTTTCCATGTATCACGTTACAAATTCTATACTCAGAACAATCTATAATGATTCTTAATGGTCTAGCAATAATGTCCTTATCAAGGACAAATTTTGTCATCTTTATCATTCATGTGTACCAAACAACATAATATAAAGAAACACACAACAGAATAATTTATATGAATCAGAAACAACACATCAAGACCTCAGAGTGTCTAAAAGATGAGGAGCATAATGTAAATTAAGAAACATGTACAACGTATCATAAATTAATCATGACGGGCAATAATACCCATCTTCTCAACATACTCACTATAGCCTATAGGTCTTAGGTGGCAACCCTTTAATCAGCGGATCCACTATCTTAAAATTTGTGCTAATATGCTCAATAGTCACTTTCTGTTCCTGAACTTCTTCTTTAACGGCAACATATTTCAACTCCTTATGTTTAGCGCCCTTTGAATATTTTTTTTTTTTTTTAGAGAAGAAAACTATTGCAGCATTATCACAATAAATTTTTAGCGGTCTAGCAATACTATCAACAATCCCAACAATCCTTATGATCATCACAAATAATTTCAATTCCAATCACATAGGATGCCTCACCCATATCCTTCATCTGAAAATTCTTAGAGAGAAACTTCTTGGTTTCATACATCATACCAAGATTATTAGTAGCAAGCAAGATGTCATCAATATACAGGACTAGAATTACAAATGCGCTCCCACTGACCTCCAGATATATAAACCGATCAACAATGTTTTCCTTAAATCTGAAAGTGGTAATGGTATTATGAAACTTGAGGTACCACTGTCTAGATCAGTCTATATATTGATCTCTTTAATTTGCACACCATATGTTTGTTCCCTTCAATTGGAAAACCATCAAGTTGTTCCATGTACACTTCTTCTTCTAAATTCCCATTCAAAAAGGCAGTTTTCACAACTATTTGATGAAGCTCCATATCATAATAGGCTACCATTGCCATAATAATTCTAAACGAGTCTTTTGAGGAAACTGGCAAAAAAGTCTCGTTGTAATCAACATCATCTTTCTGAGCAAAACTTTGACAACAAGTCTGGCCTTATACTGTTCAATATTGCCATTGGAGTCGCGTTTGGTCTTAAAGACCCATTTACACCCGATTGTTCTACAACCTTCAGGCAATATTACTAGATCCTAGACTTCATTGTATTCTATTGATTTTAACTCTTCTTTCATCGCCTCTAACCGCTTTACAGAATTATCACTTTGAAGGGCTTGTGAAAACGAAATTGGATTTGCTTCCAAACCCAAATCAAATTTTGACTCTTGAAGATAAACCACAAAATCATTAGCAATGGTAGATCCCATTTGTCTTTGAGATCTTCTTAATGTCACTTCTTGTTGTTCATTTACTACTTCATGTGGTTCATCCATTACATGTTCATTGACTGTTACATTATTAGGAAATGTTTGCTCAATTATTTGTTGTTCTTGATTGTTATCAGAACATCTGACAACTACAGGAAGCACAACCTCAGTAGAAGTCATAGGTGCAGGAACCTGTACCCTGACTTTTTGAATATCCACTTTATGTGGTTCAACACTCCCTCTAGTTTCACCATTCTCAGTGGACCTTGCATTTCCAATTTCAGCTATTCTCATACTATGGCTAGGATAGTAAAAATGATACCCTTTAGATTTTTTTGGATAACCAATAAAAAATCCACCGATCGTTCTTGAATCCAGTTTCTTTTCATGTGAATTATAGATCTTGACTTCTGTCGGGTAACCTAAACATGCAAGTGCCTCAAACTGGGTTTCCTTCCTGTCCATAATTCATAAAGAGTCTTTGGAATTGCCTTACTAGGAACCCCATTAATAAGTATATGCATATATCCACAGTGATGAGGGTAACGAGGAGTTACTCAACATACTCCTAACCATATCCATTAACGTACAGTTACGCTTTTCTACAACACCATTTTGTTGCAACGTCCCTGGAATTGTGTGTTGAGCACATATGCCTCGACTTTCTAGGAATTTAGCAAATGGACCTGAACATTGTCCGGATTCATTGTATCTACCATAATATTGACCACCTCTATCTGGTCGTACTACTGTCACCTTTCTATCTAATTGCCTCTCAACTTTAGTAATGAATACCTTTAGGATGTTAACAAATTGAGATTTCTCACGCAATAAATAGACATATTCATAACGTAAAAAGTCATCTGTAAAAGTGATAAAATAACTTTCCCCACTAAAAGGTTGTACGTAGAACGGACCACATATATATGTATGTATTAGTTGAAGGTGTCCTGTGCTTCCAGTGCCTGCTTTCTTAACTATGGATGTGGTTTGTTTTCCCTTAATTAATACAATCCACACAAATGCCAAGATCAATAAAATTCAAATCAAGTAAAACTTCATTCTTTACTAATCTTTGCATTCTTTATTTTGATATATGGTCTAAATATTTATGCCATAAATAAGCAGATTTCTCATCCACAAAAGCACTTTTTGTTCCTATACTATGATGCAGGATCAACAATATCTCAGCAAATAAACAATCAATATGTAATTTATACAATCCATCACAAAGCGCATAAGAACCAATTAAACAATTATGTTTGAATAAACTGAAACAACCATTCACGAATTTAAAAGAATATCCTTCTAAATCAAGTTTAGATAAAGATATTAAATTATAGGATAACTTGGGTACATAAAGAGTATTAAATAAATCTAAATGATGTTTAGTACTTAAAATTAAACGATAGGTTCCAACAGCTTCAACTTTGCTTTGACCCGATTTCCCATGTATACAAATCTTTCATTGTCGTTTGTGGTTTGGGTCATAAGGAACTCCTGCATAGTATTATAAACATGAGTGGTACATCCAGAATCAATCCACCAAGTATTATAAGAAACTTCTGATAATTATGATTTGAAACATACAAAAGCACTAGACTTACCTTTCTTTTCAAACCATGCCTTACGTTTCAGGCAGTCCCTAATGTCCAACTTTCTTACAGAAATTACACTTTAATGACACTTTTCCTTAGTCTTATCCTTCTTATGGATTTTGGCAGAAGACTTATTAATCTTCAGTGGCCTTTTGCCCTTTCCATACTTCTTGTTGGATTTCTTCTTAACATCAGACAAGCCCACTAGATTAACTAAATGAACTCCTTGTTTCTTCAATCTTTCCTCCTCTTATACTAACTTAGTTTGAAGTTCAATTATAGTCCATTTATCTTTAATTGTATTATAATTAATTTGAAATCGGCTAAATTGAGAAGGTAAAGAGTTAATAACGAACTGAACTAGGAAATTTTCGTCCACAAACATTTCCATGTTTCTAATTCTTGCTACTATATTTGACATCTCAGTCACATGCTCATACATGCTAAGAGAACTATCATATTTCATAGTGGTTAGCCTACTCATTAATGCCTTAGTATGGGACTTGTCAGTAGCCTCAGAGTGAGAAGTCTCTTTGGGTAATCTCATAAATTCCCCAACATATTCTGTGCATGAATGAGGTCTTCCTTTCACTTCCCATTGTCATCCAGAAAAACTTCAAGCTCAATCTATTCGATCTCTCTCATTCCTTATGGAAAGACCTCTCTTCATCAGTGATGTTCTCAATGAGATTAGTTGGTTTCTCCGTCATGAGTGCAAGGTCAAGATTCTGAACACCCAAGTAATACTCGACTTGCTCACTCTACTCATTATAGTTGAACCCATTAAACTTAACAACAAATGAGGAATGAAGAGCAAATGCTGCAAAAACAAAATTATGCTTACACATCAGTGCTTTGAGTTTTATACCTAATACAAAATTTTAGGTTCAGATATAAAATTTATTATTATTAAAACATAAATGTATATTGAAAATCTCCTTTGGAAGATATAACAATATACGGTAATTAAACTTAATTGATGCAATTTTCTTAATTGGTATAAAATGTACGTTCATTAGACATGTTTGTTATCTTTGGATACACTAAACATAGCCAGTCAAGTACATTAATTAACCACAGTCATGTTCATAACTATAGGATTAACTAATCTACCTTTGGGCGATCCTTAACTATCCTTTAATTTATGAACTTCAAATTACTCATGTCAACTACATCATGTCATCTCTTTAAAGCATCTAACGATCATAAGTAATTAAATCTAACTTAGTTTGATATCTATGGGATAACCATTCTAATTTGGCCACTTTGGTGACTAACGAATTATACATAATAGAGTATTAAACTTAAATAATAACTATAGTATTACCCAAGGTCAAAATTGGGTCAATTCAACCCGTTGATCGTAAACTTTGACAGTTGACCATTAATTTTAATAGTTAACCGTTAACTTTGACTTTTGACTGTTAACTTTGATGATTGACTATTTGATTTAACGGTTGACCGGTTTAGTTAACGGTCTAGAGTGGTTTGACCCATTTATCGTTCCGAATCGTTGATTGGAACGGGTTTACCCGTTTGACTAAATGGGTTGGGCTTCTTTATGGGTTTGGGTTTGGGTTTGAATTTTCTTAATGGGTTTGGGTTTGAATTTGGCTCACTTAAAAACATATGGCTTGGGCTTCTTTTATTTGGGTTTATATAAACTAAAACAAATAGGCTTTAAAGGAAAAATGGGCCGGATCAACATAGGGGTCAATATTTGACCTGAATTTCTGCAAAAATTTTGGAATCTAAATTTCTGGAAATTGTTATTAAAAAAACTAGTTTGGAAGATCACGTTTCATCATAAGAAAATCTTATTTTAGCTAACTTTCCAGCCACTTAATAGATTTACAAACTCAATCAAATTTAGAAACCCAATCAAATTTAACATCCTTTTATATTTGTCAATTTCCAAACCCAATTCAATTTCTTCATCCCATAAGAACCCTAATTTATTAAAAAAAACAACTTAATGGGTTTGGACTTGGGTTTGAATTTTCTTAATGGGTTTGGGGTTTGAATTGGTGTCACTTAAAAAATATGGCTTGGGCTTCTTTTATTTGAGTTTATATAAACTAAAACAAATAGACTTTAAAAGAAAAATGGGCTGGATCAACATATGGGTCAATATTTGACCCGAATTTCTGAAAAAATACTGAAATATGAAATTCTAGAAATTTTTATTGAAAAAACTAGTCTGGAAGATCACGTTTCATCATAAGAAAATTTGATTTCAGCTAACTTTCCAGCCACTTAATAAATTTACAAACCCAATCAAATTTAACATCCTTTTATATTTGTCAATTTCCAAACCCAATTCAATTTCTTCATCCCGTAAGAACTCTAATATATTAAAAAACAACTTAATAGGTTTGGGTTTGGGTTTGAATTTTTATACTGGGTTCGGGTTTGAATTGGGCTCACTAAAAAAATATACCTTGGGCTTCTTTTATTTGGGTTTATATAAACTAAAATAAATAGACTTTAAAGGAAAAATGGGCTGGATCAAAATATGGGTCAATATTTGACCCGAATTTCTGAAAAAAATTTGGAATAAGAATTTTTGGAAATTTTTATTGAAAAAAGTAGTATGGAAGACCACGTTTCATCATATGAAAATCTGATTTCAGCTAACTTTCCAGCCACTTAATAGATTTACAAACTCAATCAAATTTACAAACCCAATTAAATTTAACATCCCTTTATATTTGTCAATTTCCAAACCCAATTCAATTTCTTCATCCCATAAGAACCCTAATATATTAAAAAAACAACTTAATGGGTTTCGGTTTGGGTTTGGGTTTGAATTTTCTTAATGGGCTTGGGGTTTGAATTGGGCTCACTTAAAAAATATGGCTTGGGCTTCTTTTATTTGAGTTTATATAAACTAAAACAAATTGGCTTTAATGGAAAAATGGGTTGGATCAACATATGGACAAATACTTGACCCAAATTTCTTGAAAAAATTCGGAATCTGAATTTTTGGAAATTTTTATAGAAAAAACTAGTCTGGAAGATCACGTTTCATCATAAGAAAATTTGATTTCAGCTAATTTTCCAGCCACATAATAGATTTACAAACTCAATCAAATTTACAAATTGAATCAAATTTACAAACCCAATCAAATTTTACATCCTTTTATATTTGTCAATTTCCAGACCCAATTCAATTCCATCATCCCATAATAACCCTAATATATTAAAAAACAACTTAATGGGTTTGGGTTTGAATTTTCTTAATGGGTTCCAGTTTGAATTGGGCTCACTTAAAAAATATGACTTGGGCTTCTTTTATTTGGGTTTATATAAACTAAAACAAATAGGCTTTAAAGGAAAAATGGGCTGGATCAACATATGGGTAAATATTTGACCCGAATTTTCTGAAAAATTTTGGAATCTGAATTTTTGGAAATTTTTATTGAAAAAACTAGTCTAGAATATGACGTTTCATCATAAGAAAATCTGATTTTAGCTAACTTTCCAGCCACATAATAGATTTAATAACTCAATCAAATTTACAAACTGAATCAAATTTGCAAATCCAATCAAATTTTACATCCCTTTATATTTGTCAATTTCCAAACCCAATTCAATTTCTTCATCTCATAAGAACCCTAACATATTACAAAACAACTTAATGGGTTTCGGATTGGGTTTGAGGGTTTGAATTGCGCTCACTTAAAAAATATGGTTTGGGCTTCTTTTATTTGAGTTTATATAAACTAAAACAAATTGGCTTTAATGGAAAAATAGGCAAGATCAACATATGGGTCAATATTTGACCCGAATTTCTGGAAAAATTTTGGGATCTATATTTTTGGAAATTTTTATTGAAAAAACTAGTTTGGAAGATCACCTTTCATCATAAGAAAATCTAATTTTAGCTAACTTTCCAACCACTTAATAGATTTACAAACTCAATCAAATTTCCAAACCCAATCAAATTTTACATCCCTTTATATTTATCAATTTCCAAACCCAATTCAATTTCTTCATACCATAAGAACCACAATATATTAAAAAACAACTTAATGGGTTTGGGTTTGGGTTTGAATTTTCTTAATGGGTTCGGGTTTGAATTGGGTTCACTTAAAAAATACGGCTTGGGCTTCTTTTATTTGGGTTTATATAAACTAAAACAAATAGGCTTTAAAGGAAAAATGGGCTAGATCAACATATGGGTCAATATTTGACCCGAATTTCTGAAAAAAAAATTTGGACTCTGAATTTCTGGAAATTCTTATTGAAAAAACTAGTTTAGAAGATAACGTTTCATCATAAGAAAATCTGATTTCAACTAACTTTCCAGCCACTTAGTAGATTTACAAGCTCAATCAAATTTACAAACTCAATCAAATTTACAAACCCAATCAAATTTAACATCCCTTTATATTTGTCAATATCCAAACCCAATTCAATTTCTTCATCCCATAAGATCCCTAATATATTAAAAAAACAACTTAATGGGTTGGGGTTTGAATTTTCTTAAAAGGTTCGGCTTTGAATTGGGCTTACTTAAAAAATATGGCTTGGGCTTCTTTTATTTGGGTTTATATAAACTAAAACAAATATGCTTTAAAGGAAAAATAGGCTAGATCAACATATGGGACAATATTTGACCCGAATTTTTGGAAAAAGTTTGGAATCTGAATTTTTGGAAATTTTTATTGAAAAAACTAGTTTGAAATATCATGTTTCATCATAAGAAAATATGATTTCAACTAACTTTCCAGCCACTTTATAGATTTACAAACTCAATCAAATTTACAAACCCAATCAAATTTAACATCCCTTTATATTTGTCAATTTCCAAACCGAATTAATTTCTTCATCCCATGAGAACCCTAATATATTAAAAAACAACTTAATGGGTTTGTGTTTGGGTTTGAATTTTCTTAATGGGTTCGGGTTTGAATTAGGCTTACTCAAAAATATGGCTTGGGCTTCTTTTATTTGGGTTTATATAAACTAAAACAAATAAGCTGTAAAGGAAAAATGGGCTAGATCAACATATGGGTCAATATTTGACCCGAATTTTTGGAAAAATTTTTGAATCTAAATTTCTGGAAATTTTTATTGAAAAAACTTGTCTGGAAGATCACGTTTCATCATAAGAAAATCTGATTTCAGCTAACTTTCTAGCCACTTAATAGATTTACAAACTGAATCATATTTACAAACCCAATCAAATTTAACATCGCTTTATATTTGTCAATTTCCAAACCCAATTCAATTTCTTCATTCCATAAGAACCCTAATATATTAAAAAACAACTTAATGGGTTTCAGTTTGGATTTGAATTTTCGTAATGGGTTTCAGTTTGAATTGGGTTCACTTACAAAATATGGCTTGGGCTTTTTTTATTTGTGTTTATATGAACAAAAACAAATAGACTTTAAAGAAAAAATGAGCTCGATCAACATATGGGTCAATATTTGACCTGAATATATTAGGGTTCATCCCATAAGAACCCTAATATATTAAAAAACAACTTAATGGGTTTCAGTTTGGATTTGAATTTTCGTAATGGGTTCGAGTTTGAATTGGGTTCACTTACAAAATATGGCTTGGCTTTTTTTATTTGTGTTTATATGAACAAAAACAAATAGACTTTAAAGGAAAAATGAGCTGGATCAACATATGGGTCAATATTTGACCTGAATTTCTAGAAAAATTTTGGAATATGAATTTTTGGAAATTTTTATTGAAAAAACTTGTTTGGAAGATCTCGTTTCATCATAAGAAAATCTGATTTCAGCTAACTTTCCAGCCACTTAATAGATTAACAAACTCAATCAAATTTACAAATCCAATCAAATTTAAC
The DNA here is from genome assembly GCF_008641045.1 of Pistacia vera. Taxonomy (NCBI): domain Eukaryota; kingdom Viridiplantae; phylum Streptophyta; class Magnoliopsida; order Sapindales; family Anacardiaceae; genus Pistacia; species Pistacia vera. The sequence continues at coordinate 199,755 of NW_022196414.1, forward strand.
ATCCCTTTATATTTGTCAATTTCCAAACCTAATTTAATTTCTTTATCCCATAAGAACCCTAATATATTAAAAAACCAACTTAATGGGTTTGGGTTTGGGCTTGAATTTTCTTAATGGGTTCAGCTTTGAATTGGGCTTACTTAAAAAATATGGCTTGGGCTTCTTTTATTTGGGTTTATATAAAGTGAAACAAATAGGCTTTAATGGAAAAATGGGCTGGATCAACATGTGGGTCAATATTTGACCCGAATTTCTGGAAAAATTTTGGAATCTAAATTTTTGAAAACTTTTATTGAAAAAACTAGTCTAGAAGATCACGTTTCATCATAATAAAATCTGATTTCAGCTAATTTTCCAACCACTTAATAGATTTAGAAACTCAATCAAATTTGACATCCCTTTATATTCTTCAATTTCCAAACCCAATTCAATTTCTTCATCCCATAAGAACCCTAATATATTAAAAAACAACTTAATGGGTTTCAGTTTGGGTTTGGGTTTGAATTTTCTTGTTGGGTTTGTGTTTGAATTGGGCTTATTTAAAAAATATGGCTTGGGCTTCTTTTATTTGGGTTTATATAAATTAAAACAGATAAGCTTTAAAAGAAAAATGAGCTTGGATTGACATTTGTGTCAATATTTGACTCGAATTTCTGGAAATTTTTATTGAAAAAACTAGTCTGGAAGGTCACGTTTCATCATAAGAAAATTTGATTTTAGCTAACTTTCTAGCTACTTAATAGATTTACAAACTCAATCAAATTTACAAACTCAATCACATTTACAAACCCAATCAAATTTAACATCCCCTTATATTTTTCAATTTCCAAACCTAATTCAATTTCTTCATCCCATAAGAACCCTAATATACTAAAAAACGACTTAATGGAAAATACATCAATTTCTAAACCTGGCTCTGATACCACATGTAAAATCTGAATATCAATTTTATCAATTCCATCAATGGCAAAGAATTAGTAATATAATCATATTTCTATGCTCTAAAATTGCAAAATCTTAAATCCCAAGATCTGAAACTTGATGCATTTTCACTATTTATAAAAAAACAATAAAACATACCTAAATCCATGAGTAATATGTTAATGGAGATTATAGAGTAAGGCAGTGTATCTCTCTTTTTCCCTTTCTGTAAGTCGCTTGTTTTTCTTCTGATGGAAAGGAAAATATTATGCGTACATTGTAACAGAGAGAGAATCCCTTTATATACGGCAGTTATTTATTAACTCCCAAACTGTAGTTATTTAATTAACCGCAATAACCTCTCCATCAAAAGTAAATGACCATCATGCCCTTCAGTTAATTTAATTATTTCAAAACAATCACAGGATAAAATTTATACACGAACCACCTTATGTGAAATATAAAATATTTCTAACAAATGATTTCAGGGACGATCAGAAGTATTTTGAAGTAATCAATGGTGAATGATTTCAGGGATGACTAGGAGTATCTTTCCTACTATTAAATGGAATTATTAGTAGTTGATGATTGGAAGGAAAAGGTTACAAAATTTGATGTTAGTGGCATTTGGTCAAATGATTGATGGTTATTAATAGTAATATTGGTCAATAGCAGCTAAGATATTTGCTTGAAGGAGTGTTGTTTGTTAAACAATCCAAAGAAATAAGAAAAAGAGGAGGCTAGAGTTTCATTGATACTGCACAATGCAATCAAATACAAAAAGAATGATTTAACCTAAATATCCAAAGAAATAAGAAAAAGAGGAGCTAGAGTTTCATTGATACTGCACAATGCAATTAAATAAAAAAAGAATGATTTAACCTAAATATCCAAAGAAATAAGAAAAAGAGGAGGCTAGAGTTTCATTGATACTGCACAATGCAATCAAATACAAAAAGAATGATTTAACCTAAATACAAAGAGACTATATATAGGCTAAACAGAGGAAATAATGAAAAGACTATTCTACCCTTAATAAACAATAAAACAAAATAACCTTCTTGGTATAGAAATGGCTACAAGCATCGAGAGTTTGCCAACTAGAAAACGAAAATAGGAAATAGAATGCGACTTGGTATAGAAATCGGCAATCAGCAAAGAAGAAGAAACAAAGGGCAAGGTAATGGTGCCGTGCTTGAGATGATGACGAGTAAGGCGATAATCGATCTCAATGTGCTTAGTTCGTTCATGAAAAACCGAGTTGTGAGCAATCTAAATAGAACTTTGGTTGTCACAATACATAAGAGTGGGATGAGAAAGAGAAACTCCAATATCTGCAAGTAACCAACGTAACTAAACAATCTCTTTGGTAGTAGATGCCATAGCACGATATTCTGCTTTGGTTGAAGATTGAGAAACAATAGATCGTTTCTTACTCTTCCAAGAAATAAGAGAATCACCCAAAAATATACAGAAACCAGTAACAGACTTGCGATTTGTGGGATCACTACCATGATTAGCATCAGAGTATGCACGCAGCTCCAAGGAAGAGGTGGATGGAAGTAAAAGACTCTGAAAGACTGTACCCTAAAGATACCGCAAAATACGAAGAACAACTGCCTAATGAACTGTAGTCGGAGAAGCAACAAACTGACTAACAACATGAACAACATATGCAATACCTGGACAAGTAATAGTGAGATATACCAAGCTCCCAACAATAGTACCGTATAAAGTAGGATCTGACAAAGGTAAATTATCAGAAGAAGAATACTTTGCGTTAACCTCAATCGGAGTATCTACAGTTTTATTATTTGTAAGTCTAGCCCACTCAAGAATATCTGCAACATATTTCGACTAAGAAAGAAGATAACCTCTAGGTGAGTAGGCTACCTCAATATCCAAGAAATATCGTAGAGAACCCAAATCCTTCATTTCAAACTGTCTTGCTAACTTTGTCTTCAAAACTGAAATACCATCAATATCATCACCAGTAATAATCATGTCATCAACATATAAAAAAAAAAAAAAATGATACGACCTACATCAGTGCACTTAACAAAAAGAGCAGAATCATGACTACTAGAAGCAAATCCAAGGTAAGAGATCACAACAGAAAATTTCTCAAACCAAGCATGAGGTGCTTGTTTAAGACCATATAACGCTTTCTTGAGCTTGCAAACATACCTAGAATCATGTGAAACACCAGGAGGCAGTGCCATATAAACTTCTTCTTGAAGATCTCCATTCAAAAAGGCATTTTTAACATCAAGTTGAGAGATATGCCACTGACGAACTGAAGCTATTGCAATAAGAGTATGAATAGTAGTCATTTTTGCAATAGGAGCAAATGTCTCCTCATAATCCATACCATACTATTGAGAGTACCCTTTTGCAACCAACGTAACTTTATATCACTCAATAGATCCATCATAATTAGTCTTGATCTTATACACTCAACAAAAACCAACAACACTCTTACCAGGAGGTAGAGGAACCAAATCCCAAGTACCTGTCTTATGCAAAGTAGAAAGTTCCTCATCCATAGCTTGCTGCCAAAGAGGATCAAGTATTGCCTCTTTCTAGGAAGAGGGCTCAGAGAGACAATGAATAGAAGCTAAAAAGGAAGTAAAATATGAAGAATAAGAAAAATCTGGTAACTTTGTGGACTTACGAATGCGTATGGATTGACGTAGTGGTGGATCCACAATCTCAGACGGAGCTTGAGGGACCATAGAAGAAGAGGGAGCTTCAGGTGTGCCAGAGAGTAAAGTGTCAATACCTGTAGAATGATCAGTACGAACTGGTCGAGTATAATGTAAAGGTAACGGGGTAAGAACATGAGAAGGGGTATTTGAAGTACTAGGAACCTGAGATGACAAACTATCAGAATCCTCAAAAAAAGGATTTATACGAATAAGATCAGATCTAGTCAAGTTATGAGTAGTTGATGGAATAGAAGAGAAACATATATGCTCAAGAAAAACAACATGACGAGACACATAAAGTTTCTGAGTAATTGGATCAAAACAACGATACCCCTTTTTACCTTCACCATAACCAAGAAAGACACAAATAGCAGATTGAAAGGACAACTTGCTACGTTTTACATGAGGACGAAGAACAAAACATGTACAACCAAAAACTCTAAAGAAAGAATAATCAGGAGCATGCCCATACAACTTTTCGAAAGGAGAAAAACCTGAAATATGAGAAGATGAAATTGTATTAATCAAACCTACAACACTAAGAACAACTTCACCCCAAAACACACTAGGAACAGAAGCAGACAACAAGAGAGAATGAGCAGTTTCAACAATGTGCCTATGTTTTCTTTCAGCAACACCATTTTGCTCAAAAGTATCTGTACACGAAGTTTGGTGAACAGTTCCATCTAAGGCTAGCAACTCAAAAAATTTATTAGAAGTGTATTCCCCACCCAAATCACAAAATGATAACAGCAGAATGTTGAGTTTTGACAAGAGCTCGAAAGGCTGTATATATCTCAAAGAATTCAGAACGATGTTTCATTAAATAAACCCAACAATAACGAGTATGATAATCAATAAAAGAAACATAATATCGAGACCCTCATTTTGTGGCAATAGGAGAAGGTCCCCATACATCAGAATGAATCAAATCAAATGGAGAAGAAGAAATAGAAATACTTCGATTAAAAGGTAAAGCTGAAAATTTTACAAGTTTACATACAATACAATCAAAAATATCAAAAGTTTGCAAATTTCCTAAAGCCCTTATGGAGGCCAAAAATCTCAAATGAGAAGACGAAACATGACCTAAACGAGAATGCCATAAATAAAAACTAGAAGAAGAAGGACTCAAATGAAAAGAAGACAAATCAACACTAGTAGCAGCAGCATCAACACTAGTAGCAGCAAAAATTGACACTTTTAACTCATCCAAAATATATAGTCCCCCTTTCCTACGGCCTGTCCCAATCAGCTTTTGAGACTGCAGATCCTGCACATAATAAGAAGAAGAGGAAAAGGTGACTAAATTACCAGAATCACATAACTGACCAACAGAAGCAAGATTTAATGTGAGTTTTAGAATATGATAAACATTAGGGAGAGACAAATGAGGTGTGACAACAGAACCAACACCTGTTAAAGGCATAAGAGTGCCATCAACAGTCATGACATGAATAGAAGACGAAGGAGACACATAAGCAAAAGATGAAGAATCTGGAGACATGTGATGTGAAACACCAGAATCCAAGACCCATACAGAATGTGACATACCTGAAGAACTATGAGGGAACTGACCTACGGAAGAAGAAGTAGACATAGCTTGTGGCTGTAAGGAGAGAAACTTCTGAAATTGCTCAGCCAGAGTACTAGGATCGGTGAAAGGACCTGATGAAACTACTGCTGCAGTATTAGACTGTGGTGTTTTGTAACCCCGAGGTAGTCTATGAGCATTAGATTGTGACTGGTTGCCAGGCTTCCAAGCTTGAGATTGCTGCTGCAATTGATTCTACTATCTTAACTTAGGACACTGAGCTTTCCAATGACCTTTCTACTTATAGAAACTGCACTCGTCGAAGGCAACCCTTGTGTAAGGCTTATTCTGATTATTAAAGAGTGGCTTCGAAGGTACTGCTAACACAGAAGGATTAGAAGTAGAAGTAGAAAGAATTCCCTTTTCAGGATAAAACTTAAGACGTGTTTCTTCAGCCAAAAACTCATTGACAACTGAGTCAATAGAAAGAAGTGTAGAATGATGCAAAATTGAACCTTTAAGTCCTTCAAAATCACTGCGAAGTGCCATTAAAAACTATACCAACCGTTGCTGCTCTCTACGAGCAATATAAGCACCACATGCCTTTAATTCTGTAGATTTTGTAAGAGTCAATTGATCCCAAAGATCTGTCATAGCAGAATAAAACTCCTGAATACTCATATTCTTCTGCTGAAAAGCTCGTATGTCATTCTCCAATTGATACTACGTTGCAAAATTTAATTGAGTAAATAACCTTTGCAGATGATCCCAAACCTCTTTTGTTGTCTCATACTTTGCCAACTATGTACCTATGGAATGCTCAACAGAATTGTTAATCCAAATAATAATTTTTGCATTGTTTGCTTCCCAGGCATCTATCAAAGCAGCATAACCCTCATTAGTATTCCTAGATTTCACAGAAGTTCCACTAACATATCCCCACACCTTTTTACCCTTAAGAAAATTTCTCATCACATAACTCTAATATGAATAATTCTTTCCAACTAACCTCACACTCACAGATTGAAGCGAATTGTCTATTTCAGTAGCCATAATAAAAAAACAAAGAAAACTAGAACGCAAAAGAAAGGAAAATAAAATACCAGACTGCAGAAACTGAACGAATACCCTCTCGAAATTGTATGGTCACTCCAAAAAGATTAAGCCTCGTCCCATGAAACTTGGCTCTGATACCATGTTAAACAATCCAAAGAAATAAGAAAAAGAGGAGGCTAAAGTTTCATCGATACTGCACAATGCAATCAAATACAAAAAGAATGATTTAACCTAAATACAAGGAGACTATATATAGGCTAAACAGAGGAAATAATGAAAAGACTATTCTACCCTTAATAAACAATAAAACAAAATAACCCTATATTTCTTAACAGTGTTTACTGGTTGGTTCTTGTTTGCAAAAATTGACAGTAGTTGAGATGATTGATTGAAGCAGTTTTTCTTTTGGTCAGTTGAAGTTTGTTTTAAGTAGAAGTTTTGTTTGAAGGTTAGATTTTGAACAGATTACTATAGTTCTGGTTGAAAAGTGAAGAGATTGCAAAGTTTGAGTTTGCTTGAGGGACGATGTTGGAGTATATGCAAGCTTCACTCAAACAAAACTTCAGTTAAGAGGAATTTGGGTTGAAGAATGAGATCAATGTGAAGAAAGAAGTAGAAGTCTTTTGAAGTAAAAGTCATAAAGTGCTGCCATTTTGGAGAGAAAACCTCCATTAAAGAATTAAAACAAGAAGTAGCGGTCAAGTGCAAACATGCCTGTAATGGGGACGTTAGTTTTGAATTATCCCGCCCATTATTCATCTTCCTACTTCACCATTATTTTTTGGAAAAAAACAAAAAAGAAATCCTACGAACAGAAACGTCTCTAGTTGTGTTTCTTTTTATAAAAATCAACGGTTGAGGTAAGTAATCACATAATACTTCCACTGCTAGTTTCTTGGTCGTTTTATAAGTACAGAACTCATATCGAAACTCTCATTTGTAAGCTGTATAGTGCACTCATTTTTATTCAGGCAAGCCTCCAATAAAATATTATATTATCAACAGATCGAAATGCCTCTGTAGTAAAGGAATTCAGTATAATTACAATTTAAGGTCCTTACCATCTCAACCACAAATTTAGAAGGTCATGACAGTCTCCTTTCCTATAAGACCCGTAAGTTCCTATAGGATTTCCAAAACTGGCAAATTTTATTTCTGATATGCTACTGTTCTTGAGATTCACAGATGCCAAGGGATAATCTTCTCCAACAAGCACACACATACCTGAGATTTTAAGTTTTGAAAACTTAATTTTTGTTGGATCTCCACCTTTCTCCTAAAAAATAACTAGAACATTTCCAGTTGGCTTGAACCAAGATCGTGGAATATGGTGCCTGCTCAATCCAGATGAATAAATAAGCTTTAAAAGTGATTTTGGAACTCATATATACTGTATCTACTATATTAATTTATTAATTGCCAGATAGAAACCTGTTATACTGAGCCAACAAACACAAATATAACCCAGATTTCAACTCCAAACAGATTACACAAATCATCCACACAAGAAACGCAAGATTTTACCATGGTTCAATTATCCTATTTGGATAATCTACGTCCATATTGAGCTTCGGAAATGGAGAGCTCACAGCACTACTAATTTGAATAATATAAATACAGTACAAGATCCAACATAACCGAGATCAAATCCTCTCTATTTCTACCTAAGAATCAACCCGTAACTTACCCAAGAACTCTCACCTGGAATCCTCAAGCCACAACAGTAAAAACACCCTCAGATTAACTAACAATCGCTAATCACTCTACCTAGTTACAACGATTCTAAAAGTGCAGAAAAAACAATGAAGAACTGATAACGCAAACTGCAGAAAAACGTAAAAATTCAGATTTGATGTACAGTGAACAATTCCCCTCTTTTATACTGTTGACTCTATGAAATGCCTCAGCCATTGGATCTGTGAAGATTGGATGGACAAGATGCACAAATGACTCAGGCCAAAACTCTGCGTTTCATTTAACTGTTAAGCGGCACCGTTTTTGAGTCTTCACTCCAACAATCTCCACCTTGAAGACTTGAAAACTAATCAGTAGTGCAGTAAGCTCTAACCATATCCCTCATAGCTCCAGTTGGTATTGAATTACTCCATGGACAACAACTTTAAGCAGTGTTTGAATTTTGCTGGTGTGATGATCTTGGTCCCCATATCAGCTGGATTTTCTTCAGTGGGGACTTTCTTTAGCTCAATTAATCCTCGGGCTACCACATCTCTGACAAAGTGAAATCTTACGTCAACATTTTTGGTCCTCTCGTGATAAACTAGGTTCTTACTCAGATGTATAGCACTCTGGCTATCTGAGTAAATTGTGACCTTCCCTTCAGTAAGATTTGCTTTTGCCAGTAACCCCTGTAACCACACAACCTCCTTAATCACATCAGCAATGGCTATGTACTCTGCCTCAGTTGATGGAAGTGCAACTATAGGCTGCAACTGAGATTTCCAGCATATGCAGTTTCTTCCAAGTGTAAAACAGTAAGTAGTTGTGGACTTTCTGGTGTCTTTATCACCTGCAAAATCTGAATCTACAAACCCAACAAGATCAAGCATAGTATTGTTCTTACAGTACTTTAAACCAACATTCAAAGAACTGTTAATGTATCTTAGAACCCATTTAAGGGCAATCCAATGTTCATTGCCTGGGTTCGACATGACTCTAGTAAGAAGTGATATAGCAAATGAAAGATCAGGCCTAGTGCTTATCATAGCATACATTAAGGAGCCAATCACATTTGAGTATGGGATATCATTCATCTTTACCAACTCAGCTTCAGATTTAGGACACTGTTCTTTACTAAGTATGAAATGATTTGCCAAGGGCATTGTGACAGGTTTTGAGTCATTCATACCAAATTTGTTTATTACTTTCTGCAAATAAGCACTTTGTCCTAGTTTTAAGCAGATATCACCATCCCTAATATTTTCTTGGCATTTCCCAAATCTTTCATGTCAAATTCTAGATTTTTCTTTTTCAGATCTTGTATCCTAGGCTTGGATCTACTGATTAACAGCATATCATCAACATATAGCAAAAGATAAATGGGTAGATTTTTATCAAGGTCAAAGTAGAAGCAGCTGTCATACTTGCTCCTCTTAAATCCCAGGCCTATCATAAAGGTGTCAAACTTTTTGTACCACTGCCTGGGGGCTTGTTTGAGGCCATATAGGGACTTATGGAGCAGGCATACATGGTCAAGGGTCCTAACATCAATGAATCCTAAAGGCTGATTCATATAAATTTTCTCATCCAAATTTCCATGCAGAAAAGTAGTAGTCACGTCTAGTTGTTCTAATTCTAGATTATGGTGGGCAGCAATAGCTAACATTAATCTGATGGTTTTATATTTCACCACAGGGGAAATGACTTCATTAAGTCTATTCCCTCTCTTTGGGTGTAGCCTTTGGCAACTAGCCTGGCTTTAAACCTAGGTGGGTCAGTACTTGAAATACCATCCTTAAGTTTATAGAGCCACTTACATTGGATCAGCTTCTGATCTTTGGGTTTGGGTACCAAAGTCCAGGTTCTATTTACCTCTAAAGAGTGCATCTCTGCCTTTATTGCTGCTTCCCACTTTTCTTTATCCTTGGACTTCATAGCTTCATCATAAGTCTCTGGTTCTGTTCTTTGGACCTCTGCACCTGCAAGCAAAGCAGAAAAAATCAGTTCTGCATAAGAATAACGAGCTGGTGGCCTTACCTCTCTTCTGGCTCTGGCCCTGGCCATGGCCAGTTGGTACTGTTAGAGGTCAGTTGGTTGGTGTTCAAATGTCTCTTCAGTGGTTTCTTCTACTGGTTGTTCAGGTTTAGTTTCAGATTCTATTTGGGTTTCAATTTCAGTTTGGGTGGAGTGGAGCTGATGTGTAAGTTGCTCCACCTCAATTGATGTACTTCCAGTTAGGTTAGGGTCAAGATCATTGTTTTTAATGCTTCCTTGATCAGTGCCAGATCCTTTGCAAGGGAATTCACATTCATTAAACGCAACATCTCTGCTTACAATAATCTTTACCCCTGAAGTCTCCTTATCCCACAATCTATACCCTTTTGTGCCTTCTTGGTAACCTAGAAATATGCACTTGGTAGACCTAGGTTCAAGTTTTCCTCCTACAGTGTGTGCATAAGCAGCACACCCAAAAATCCTCAAATGGCTTAAGTTTGGTCTTCTACCAGACCAGATTTCTTTGGGACACTTTCCACTAATAGCAGTAGAAGGACTCCTATTCACAAGATAGTGTTAGTAAACTGTCCCATATATGCAGCAGAAACAAAACAAATAATTCAGGGATCGTTTACATGAGCCAAGATCAAGGGTATAATTTTACAATTCATATTAAAGCAAGAATCTGCAAAAATTAATAATATGTGTTTAGAAACCATACGCACAATTGGAGGCTCCACCATGATTGTCTTTGAATGTTTTGCTACCGATCCAAGTGTAGGATATAACCCATATAGTCCACACGAAGACAATCTCAAAAGAGCCAAAGAGGTATTTGCTAGATCCTCTTTGGCTTCAAGATTAAGAAGAAAAGAAATCAAATTGAATTGATTTAGGCCAAAGACAGGTTTCTGCTGTGGGAGTGTCTTTCAAAAGGGGCTGCTGTGTCTTTTTTTCAAAGAAAAAATCTGTCACATTTAATTAACACATTTTTCTTTTTATTGTCAATAATTATGTTGCCCTATTCCCATATGGAATAGGCTTGGGCTCCAACCCAAACACCCCATGTTGCCAAGCACTCCATATTTGATATTTTATTTTTTTCCATCATTATCTCAATTAAAATCAATTAATATATATTTAAATATATATTAACATTTAACAATAATGATAATATATTTAAATATGTGCGAACACACATTTAAACGTAATTTCACTTATTTAATTTTTCTAACAAATTAAATAAAGGCTACGACCTCAGCAAATTTAATTGCACTGTGAAATTACCAAAATACCCTTTCGCCTTAAAAGACGAAAACGCCCTTCTTTCTTCTTGCATCTTAAATTGTCTTCTATGTGTGTGACCCTTAGGCTCCTCATCATATCGGCAGTGTTATAGTATCGGATTAACACCAAGTAATCTCTCACAATACACAGACCCAATTGGCCCCTAGCAAGGCATCATGGCCACCCGATAGATTCAGATTCAGCAAAGTAGCACCTGTCAACGATATGGTTACCGTGCAATTCGATCCTTTCATCATGCGTTATCTCAACGAGACGAATGCATAGAAATAGTGTCAACCTTCGGTTACTCTCGGTATTATTTATTCAGTTTCTGACCAATGACCCGTATTATAAACTGGATAGAGCAACAACTCAATCCCACTGTGGCCACAGTTTTAGTGTCATTGCCATATACTGAATTGCGCCGTGAGAGATCTTTCTCCCATACCTGGGAGTGATGAATCCTCTGTCATCCGCTATAGTCTTGATACACTCATTGATGTAGCTAATCACCACTGTATTGATAGCTCGGAAAAATTGCGTTAGGCTAGTGTCAAACTACCAATCGGTGCACAAGGCGCTCCAGTGATCTCAAGTCTAAGGATCACATACACCACCATTCGTTAGAGGATTTGTTCTGTTAGTAAACGACCCAGTTACGCAGCGGAAAAACAAAACATAAACTCTATGATCATTCCTTGAACCAAGATCCGGGTACAAAAATCACAGTTTATATAAAATAATCAATCTGCAGAAAAATTAGTTCAAGGTTTAAGAAACCAACCCACGTTTGGAGGCTCCACCATATTGTCTTTGAACGTGTTTGCTACCGATCCAAGTGTAGGATAACCGTAGAGGTCCACACGAAGACATCAACAAGATCCAAGAGGGATTTGCTAGATCCTCCTTGGCTTTAAGAAATCACGAAGAAACAAAAGTATTTTGATTTTGGCAAAACCAAAAACTGGCGTGGAGAGTATTTGGGGCTGGAGGTTTCTCTCTTTTCAATGAAAACAAATAATAAAATGACACACTACTTTCTTTCAACTGAAACCTTTTCTTTTATAGTTTATTTTAGTTGCCCTATTCCCTATGGAATGGGCTTGGGCTTCAACCCAAACACCCCAAATTTTCCAAACACTCCCAATTAGATATTTTAATTTAATTCATCATTACCTCAATTAAATCAATTAATAATATTTTAATATATATATTAACATTTAACAATAACGTAATTTATTTAAATATATGCGAACATATTTAACGGAATTTCACTTATTTAATTTTTCTAACAAATTAAATAAAGGCTACAACCTCAGCAAATTAATTGCACTGTGAAATTACCAAAATACCCTTTCACCCCAAAAAGACGAAAACGCCCTTCTTTCTCCCTGAGTCTTAAATTATTTTCTATGTGTTATCCATAGGCTCCTCATCATACCGGTAGTGTATAGTATCGCGATTAACACCTTAATCGTCTCACATATACACAGACCAAGATTGGCCCCTAGCAAGGCATCATGGCCACCCGATAGATTCGGATTCAGCAAAGTAGCTACTTGTCAACGATAGGTTACCGTACAATTTGATCCTTTCACATACGTTATCTCAATGAGCGAAGGCAAGAAATAGTGTCAACCTTCGATTACTCTCGATATTATGTATTTGTTTCTGGACCAATGACCTATATTATATCCGGATAAGCAACAACTCAATCCCATTGTGGCCACTTTTAGTGTCATCGCCATATACTGAATTGTGCCGTGAGATAACTTCTCCACCATAGTCTTGATACACTCCTTGATACAGCCAATCACCACCGTACTGATAACTCTGAATAGAACTGCATTAGGCTAGTGTCAAATTGTACCAATCGTGCACAAGGCGCTCCGTGATCTCAAGTCTAAGGATCACATGCACCACCATTCGTTAGAGGATTTGTTTTCATAGACACTAGGGTTACCATCCACATGGAATCCTCGGTGGGTCAATCCAGTGAACTTGCTGCAGTATATCCGCCTACAGCAAGCACCCTGTGTTGTACCAGTTTGTCACCAAATAACCTTGACAAGTGAGATCAGTCACTGCCTTTCAACAAGGTCGTTCAACCATGATAGCCTTACTGTATTATCTGTGCCCTACTTTAGAATAATACTGGGGCAGTACGACGTTTCTAGATTGGTCCACCTATGTGCTCATAGGGTTCTCACTATCAATTTGAAACACTTGATACCCTCGTCACAGTTCTACCATTCTAAGGCGTATATCAATACATATTGCAATAATAATGATTTACGCGATATAGAATAAAATGCCTTTTTATTGATTAATGACATTATTACAAAGTCAATTCTACAATAATTGATTGGCTCTAGGCCATCTACTCTAACAATCTCCCACTTGCACTATATCCAATCATTCATGTATTAGTACCAAATGATCTCAAGTGCCTTTCATGCTTCTGCTATGACAGAGGCTTTGTTAGTGGATCTGCAAGATTGTCGTCAGTATGTACTTTACTAATCTGCACATCTTTCCTCTCAACTATCTCTTTGATGAGATGAAATCGTCTGAGTATGTGTCTGGACTTCTGATGAGACCGTGGTTCCCTAGCTTGAGCAATTGCTCCATTGTTGTCACACAAAGATGTTTTATAGGATCAACAATCATGGGAAGCACATCATTTCAGTAACGAACTTTTTATCCAGACTACCTCCTTCGCCGATCTGACAATGCATATACTTAGCCTCCATTGTAGAGTTCGCTACAGGCTTTGCTTGGAGCTCTTCCAGCTCACTTGCACCGCCATTAGACAAAATACAAACCCTGATTGCGATCAATAATCATCTTTGTTCTTTTGGAAACTAGCATCACTGTATCCTCTTACAGTGAGCTCAACTTCCCCTCCATAAACCAGAACATATCCTTAGTCCCTCTTCAGGTACTTAAGAATATTCTTGACAGCCATCCAGTGATGCTCACCTGGATCTGATTGATATCTACTCAAGTGCTCAAAGCACATGAACATCAATCCGAGTACATAGCATGACATACATGATTTCCAATTGCTGATGCATATGGGATCCTCTTCATCCTATCTCTCTCATCTTGTGTTTTAGGACACAATTCCTTAGAGAGATAAACACCATGTGACATCGGAAGAAATCCTTTCTTGGATTCTTCCATTTGAATCGTTTCAGTACTTTGTCAATATTGTTCTCTGACTTAGGCCAAGCAACCTACCGATCTATCACGATACATCCTTTATACCAAGGATGTAGGCTGCTTCCCCTAAGTCCTTCTAGAGAAGCACTTGGAATACCCAAGTCTTTCCCGCTGTAAGTTCGGTATATCATTTCCCGATCAGAAGATGTCATCGACATACAACACTAGATGCATCACTGCTCACTGCGCTCCCACTCACCTTTCTTTAAACACAGGGCTCATCTTCATTTTGATAAAACCAAATTCTTTAACGGCCTTATCAAACGAATGTTCCCAGCTCCTTGAGGCTTGCTTGAGTCCATAATGGATCTCTGCACTTGCATACCTTATTAGCTTGACTATCAAGAACGAAACCATCAGTTGTGTCATATACACATCCTCCTCAAGGTTTCCGTTCAGGAAACAGTTTTGACATCCATTGCCAAACTCATAGTCATGATATGCAGCAATTGCAAGCATAATCCTGGATGGATTAATCATGGCAACTGGCGAAAAGTGTTCTTCATAGTCAATGCCATGAATTTGTTTGAAACCTTTGGCAACCACTGGTGCTTTATAAGTATGCACGTTGCCATCCATGTCAGTCTTCTTCTTCTTGGAGACCCATTTACACCCTATGGGTTTTACCCCTTCAAGTGGTTCTACCAGAGACCACACTTGGTTTTGGTACATGGAGTCCATCTCAGATTTCATGGCTTCAGCCATTAAACGGAATCTGGATCTGATAATAGCGTCTTTGTAGGTTCTGGGTTCATCGTCTTGGTAGACTAGTACTCACCAGTGTTGATTCACGAGATAATCGTATCTCTCGGGCTCATGGCATACTCTCTTAGATCTACGTACTTCTGTGCTACCTGAGTGGTTCACTTTGATCCACAAGTTATGGAGTAACCTCTTTAGATGCTCAACCCCTCTTGTGGCACATCATTTCGTCCTCGTCTAGTATATCTGTGTTCTAGAACTTCATCGAGTTCTACTTTTCTCCCACTAGTACTTCTTAGAAAAATATTCCTTTTCTAGGAAGACACCAGATTGAGCAACAAAATGATTTACGCATATAGAATAAATGCCTTTTATTATTGATTAATGAACATTATTACAAAGACAATTCTACATATTGATTGGCTCTAGGCCATCTACTCTACAATCTCCCACTTGCACTATATCCAATATTCATGTATTTAGTACCAAATGATCTCAAGTGCCTTTCATGCTTCTGCTATGATAGGCTTTGTTAGTGGATCTGCAAGATTGTCGTCAGTAGTCTTACTAATCTGCACATCTTTCCTCCTCAACTATCTCTTTGATGAGATGAAATCGTCTGAGTATGTGTCTGGACTTTCTGATGAGACCGTGGTTCCCTAGCTTGAGCAATTGCTCCATTGTTGTCACAAAAGATGTTTATAGGATCAACAATCATCGAAGCACATCAAGTTCAGTAACGAACTTTTTAATCCGACTACCTCCTTCCGCCGTATCTGACAATGCAATAACTTAGCCTCCATTGTAGAGTTCGCTACAGTGCTTTGCTTGGAGCTCTTCCAGCTCACTGCACCGCCATTAAGACAAATACAAACCCTGATTGCGATCAATATCATCTTTGTTCATTTGGAACACATACTCACTGTATCCTCTTACAGTGAGCTCAACTTCCCCTCCATAAACCAAGAACATCCTTAGTCATCTTCAGGTACTTAAGAATATCTTGACAGCCATCCATGATGCTCACCTGGATCTGATTGATATCTACTACAAGTGCTCAAAGCACATGAGACATCAATCCGAGTACATAGCATGACATACATGATTGATCCAATTGCTGATGCATATGGGATCCTTCTTCATCCTATCTCTCTCATCTGTGTTTAGGACACAATTCCTTAGAGAGATAACACCATGTGACATCGGAAGAAATCCTTCTTGGATTCTTCCATATTGAATCGTTTCAGATTGTCAATTCTTTGTCTCTGACTTAGGCCAAGCACCTACGCGATCTATCACGATCCATCTTTATACCAAGGATGTAGGCTGCTTCCCCTAAGTCCTTCATAGAGAAGCACTTGGATAACCAAGTCTTTACCCGCCTGCAAGTTCGGTATCCATTCCCGATCAAAGTAGTCATCGACATACAACACTAGGAATGCTACTACTCTGCGCTCCACTCACTTTCTTATAACACAGGCTCATCTTCATTTTTGATAAAACCAAATTCTTTTACTGCCTTATCAAACGAATGTTCCAGCTCCTTGAGGCTTGCTTGAGTCCATAAATGGATCTCGCAACTTGCATACCTTATTAGCTTGACTATCAGAACGAAACCATCAGGTTGTGTCATATACACATCCTCCTCAAGGTTTCCGTTCAGAAAACAGTTTTTGACATCCATTGCCAAATCTCATAGTCATGATGCAGCAATTGCAAGCATAATCCGGATGGATTTAATCATGGCAACTGGCGAAAAGTTTCTTCATAGTCAATGCCATGAATTTGTTTGAAACCTTTGGCAACCAGCTTGTGCTTTATAAGTATGCACGTTGCCATCCATGTCAGTCTTCTTCTTGGAGACCCATTTACACCCTATGGGTTTTACCCCTTCAAGTGGTTCACCAAGACCACACTTGGTTTTTGGTACATGGAGTCCATCTCAGATTTCAGGCTTCAGCCATTTAACGGAATCTGGATCTGATATAGCGTCTTTGTAGGTTCTGGGTTCTCGTCTTGGTAGACTAGTCGTCACCATGTTGAATCACGAGATAATCGTATCTCTCGGGCTCATGGATACTCTCTTAGATCTACGTAGCTTCTGTGCTACCTGAGTGGTTCACTTTGATCCACAAGTTATGGAGTACCTCTTTATATGCTCAACCCACTTCTTGTGGCACATCATTTCGTCCTTCGTCTAGTAATTTTTGTGGTTCTAGAACTTCATCGAGTTCTACTTTTCTCCCACTGAGTACTTCTAGAAAATATTCCTTTTCTAGGAAGACACCAATTGAGCAACAAAAATTTTGCTCTCTTCTGGGTGGTAGAAATTATCCTTTGGTCTCATCTGGATACCCCACAATATACATTTACAGATTTTGGGCCCAGCTTGTTCGAAGTCAATTTTCTTACATAAGCTCGCAACCCAAATCCTTAATAAGACAAGTTGGGCTTTTTCGCCCACTCCATAGCTCATATGGAGTCTTATCTACAGACTTTCGGCACACATTCAAAACGTGAGTCGCAGTCTTTAGGGCATAACCCTAGAACGATGCAGGTAATCACTAAAACTCATCATGGACCTAACCATGTCAAGTAAGGTCTTGTTCCTCCTTTCCGAACTCCTTTGTGTTGGGTGTATAAGAGGGGGTGAGTTGTGATACTATCCCACATTCCTTCAAGTATGTTTAGCTCAACTTGCCAAAATTGGCATAGTAGTCATTTTGAGATTATCCTTGTTGTCTTTCTTAAGAACATATTATTATGAAACATTTCCATAAAGAATATTATATACTCAAGGACATTAATCCATTAGTAAACTAATATTCTCATTTGTCCTATGGGACACAAAATATAATTTCTAGAAACTGAAAAAAACCATAATAATCCACCAGTTCCAAGAAACAAGTCCTCACTAAATCAGACAATTAATCCTATAGCAAATGCAGCAGCACGTGCTTCATTTCCAACTGGTAGGTCCACCTCTCCTCGCGGCAATATACTCTACTGTAGTTCCTACACATCAATCAAATGTGTACCACATCTTGTGTCAACTAGATGTACGGAGAATTAATCTCATAATGTACCTGACGAAGAAGTAACATTCTTCTTCCCTTTTGCTAGGAAGGCCTTGCAATGTCCTCCGGCTGTGATTCCCTAGTGAGGACAAACGCCTTTCCTTTCTACAACATTTCTTTCCATCGACTTCTGACCCTTTCCTTTTCCACTTGAGTTGGCTTTAACCACGTCTGTTTCTGACATTTTCATGCCTGACTCAGTAGCCTTCAACAATCCGAAGCTCGGAAAGGGTATTCTTCGTTATCTTCCTCAATAAAGCATAGACAAATTGAGAATAGAATCTGGCAAAGACTTAATTATTAGGTTTATCGCTAAACTTCATTAAGTCCACATCCCAAAATCTCAAGCTGTTCATATACTTGATCCACTTGAGTTATATGATCGTCAATTTTGGTACCCTCTTCCATCCTCATCTGAATAACGACCGACACCATATGCTTGCTCATTCTCTTTCTTCGAAGAAAATAAGAATAAAAAGCTAAATCCATTTTCTGTACTCGCTGTCGCAGTATGGTGCCATTGATGCAGCAAGCACAATGTATCTAGTCATTCTCTGCTTTTGCATCATGTGTATGCTTCACTATACATACCAATCACATGGATAGAACTTCAGCAGGCTCTGATGATAGAGCTTGCTCAATAGTGTATAATCTATCGCTTGACTAAGATATTGTTTACTTCTATACCAGTCATGAAATCTTCACCATTCCTTTCTCTCCCAGTTCGATATTTGTCGCAGCAATGTTGGGATCATTTTGCTCAATTTAAGTGAATCTACAGTGAAGAAATAACTATTATACCATGTTCATTATTATTTTTAATATGGTCTTTTATTAAACGAAGCTCCCACTATTTTACTCAAGTCATAGCCCTCACCATTAACTCGGGAAACCTGTTGACTTTCCTATTGGACTGAGATCCCATCCTGCCCTTTCAACCTTCGCTTTGGCGAACAAGCCAATGATTATTAGGTAGTGCCAACAACTTAATCCACACCAGTTGTAGCTGCTACTATTAACCTCAAATGTGAAAAAGCCAACAAGCCAATCACAAAATCTAATGGACACTGTATGCCATCGTCCTCAAGTGTGATTCTTAGTATCAGTAGAGTAGACACTACATGTCACCACGTACACACAATATGTGTACTACTCTACTATGCCTATGACACACGTTAATCAACCTTCGCTTTAGCGAACAAGCAAAACTGTCATTTTTTGCTTCAAGATTAAGAAGAAAGAAATCAAATTGATTGATTTAGACCAAGAAAGGTTTCTGCCGTGGAGTGTCTTTCAAAAGGGGCTACTGTGTCTTTTTTTCAAAGAAAAAATCTGTCACATTTAATTAACACATTTTTCTTTTATAGTCAATATTATGTTGCCCTATTCCCATATGGAATAGGCTTGGGCTCACACCCAAACACCCATGTTGCCAAACACTCCCATATGCTATTTTATTTTTTTTCCATCATTATCTCATTAAATCAATTAATATATATTTAAATATATATTAACATTTAACATAAGGATAATATATTTAAATGTGCGAACACAATTTAAACGTAATTTCACTTATTTAATTTTTTCTAACAAATTAATAAAAGCTACGACCTCAGCAATTTAATTACACTGTGAAATACCAAAATACCCTTTCACCTTAAAAGACAAAACGCCTTCTTTCTCTTGGATCTTAAATTATCTTCTATGTGTGTGACCCATAGGCTCTTCATCATATCGGCAGTGTATAGTATTGCGATTAAACACCAAAATCGTCTCACTAATACACAGACCAAAATTGCCCCTAGCAAGGCATCATGGTCACCCGATATTCAGATTCAGCAAATAGCTACCCCTGTCAATGTATGTTTACCGTACAATTCGATCCTTTCATCATACTTATCCTCGACGAGACGAAGGCTAGAAATAGTGTCAACCTTCGTTACTCTCGATATTATTTATTCAGTTTCTGGACCAATGACCCGTATTATAACTGGATAGAGCAACAACTCAATCCCACTGTGACCATAGTTTTAGTGTCATGCCATACACTGAATTGCGCCGTGAGATAACTTTCTCCCATACCCGGGAGTGATGAATCCTTTGTCAATCCACCATAGTCTTGATACACTCCTTGAGGCAGCCAATCACCCCGTATTGACAACTCTGAAAAGACTACGTTAGGCTAGTGTCAAACTACACCAATCGGTCACAGGCGCTCTGGTGATCCTCAAGTCTAGGATCCACATGCACCACCATTCGTTAGAGGATTTTGTTCCTAGACACTGGGTTACCATCTATATGGATCCCTGGTGTTCATCCAGTGAACTTGTTGTGGTGTAATCGCCAACCAGCAAGCCCATGTTGCCACTAGGTTTGTCATCAAACACCTTGACAAGTGAGATCAGTCACTGACTTTTGACAGGTCGTTCAACACTATGATAACCTTACCGTATATATCTGTGCCCTTACTTCAGAATAATACTAGGCTATGTGTTTCTAGAATGGCTACCATATGTGCTCATAGGGTTCTCACTATCAAGATTTGAAACACTTGATACCCTCGTCATGGTTCTACCATTCTAAGACTATATCAATACATATTGCAATAATAATGATTCACGCGATATAGAATAAGATGCCTTTTGTTATTGATTAATGAACATTATTATAAAGAGTTAATTCTACATATTGATTGGCTCTAGGGCACTTACTCCACAGTAGTTTTGTGGGGCTAGGCTTCCCCCCAAAAAGTGTTGTAACTCTGAAGTAAAACAAAACACCACCTTTTCTATAGGTACGGTTCATCCTTTCGCACACCATTTTGTTGGGTGTCCTAGCTACATTCTATGTCTCAAAATACAGTCTTTACAAAGTTTTAAATTCAGAATTGAGAATTCCAGACCATTGTCTATGCGAAGGCCTAAACTTTCTTTCCTGATTGGTTTCTACAGTGTTTTCCAATCCCTACTTGGTAAAGCCTGATCTTTGGTCTTTAGGAGGAAGTCCAAACTTTCTACTTGTGGTCTCTACAATGATAAGAAATAGTTGTTCCCACCATGGGATTTAATTTTCAGGTCCCCAAGAGGTCAGAGTGTAAGTACCTAAGAGTCCTTGCTAGGTGAGTCCTTTTGAAAACTAAGTCTTGTTTTTCCTAACACACAAGTTTCACAGAATTCAGGTTCTAGGGTGTCCTTCCCAACCCCTCCCTGATACTAGGATGTGCACCTTTTGACTCATGTGTCCTACTAAGGTGCCATTTTTCAGTTAGTAAGTTTGGTGGGTGGACAAAACTGGGCTACAAAGATTCCTGGTCAAAATCACAACATAAAATGTAAAGACCATTCCTCTTTTCCCCTTTGAGAACAAAGTTCTGGTTTTTTGTACACATATAAACAACCATTGTTAGCCTCATAGGAACACCCAGCCTCATCAAGAGTTCCTAAAGGAATAAGATTCCTTTTTAATTCAGGGATATACCTAACATTAATCAACTTTACAATTTTTCCATTAGTAAGCTTAAGGGTTATACTGCCTATACCCTTCACGCTTGGTTATTCCCCATATAAACAGTTTCAGTTTCTTGAGATTCTAGGTTCTGGAACCAGTTTTTGTGTGGACTCATATGGAAGGAACAGCCTGAGTCCAGCACCTATTCCTTAGCAGTATCAGATGTTGATACTGTCAAGACCCCAGGCTCCCCCCATTGGTTATCACTAGAAGCAAGATTACTCTTAGTATTACTTTGTTTATTTTTCTTCAACCATTCAAAACAATTTTTCTTGATATACCCAAGTTTATTGCAAAAGAAGCACTTCCTAGTGTCTGATTTTTTATTACTGTTTCCCTTCCATTTTTTCTTGTTTTTAGACCCATGTTGGTTCTGAATAGATTTTCCTGTTTGACTAGACTCTGCCCTAACCTTTACAAACAGGTTACTCCCAAATCTTTTCTGAACCTTAAGCTCTAATTCCCTAGCTTTAAGACCAGCAACTATTAAATCCAGACTAGGTACGGTTCCTGAATACTGAAGGGCATTCTTTACAACTATGTAGTCTTCAGTTAAGGAATTTAATAGGATCATTGCTAAACTAGTGTCACCTAGTTCCTGATCAGTACCTTTAAGAATTAAAGTCATCTTAAGGAATTCATCTAAATTATCCTCAACAGATTTAGAACCATCCATTTTGTACGAAAATAAAGCACCCTTTAAAAATGCAAGGTTAGGTGCTGACTGTAAAGAATACAAAGTTTCGAGTTTACCCAATAGGACTAGAGGTGATTCTAGCCCATCTACCTTCCGTAGTACGTTGTCTGACAGATTCATCACTATGAGGTTGTATGCTTCCTCATTGATTTCATCCTTCTTCTTCAGCTTCTCTTCTGGCCATTTGGTTTCGTCTTTCTCCAGGGCAATTCCCACCTTGTTGTTGGACAACAGTGCATTCATTTTCTTTTTCCAACTCCCCAAATCTATCTTGCCATCATACTGAGTGATTTCTAATCGTGTAGTTGACATCTTTGTGTTTGAACAATTTGATACTGACTCAAGAAACCTTAGATCGAACTAACAATGTAAATCTTGAACGAATTACTAAGACTCAAACCTGAATCTTCACCAAGATTTCCTCAATCAGTGAATTTACCACTCGAATCTGTAAACTAGGACTCAAGATTGCTAAGGGAAGCCTTAATTTGAAAAACCCCCAAATTTTAGACAAACCCTAATTTTTCAGAAACTTAAATCACCGAACAGTCTCCAAATCGATCAAGCCTATTGTCTAATAGCTCTGATACCACTGTAATACTGAGCCAACAAACACAAACATAAACCAGATTTCAACTCCACACAGATTACACAAAACATCCACACAAGAAATGCAAGATTTTTACCGTGGTTCGATTATCCTATTTGGATAATCTACGTCCACGTTGAGCTCCGAAAATGGAGAGCTCACAGCACTACTAATCTGAATAATATCAATACAGTACAAGATCCAACACAACCAGATCAAACCCTCTCTATTTCTAACCAAGAATCAACCCGTAACTCACCCAAGAACTCTCACCTGGAATCCTCAAGCCACAAGAGTAAAACTACCCTCAGATTAACTATCATTCACTAATCAATCTACCTAGTTACAATGATTCTAAAAATGCAGAAAAAACCAAGAAGAACTGATAACGCAAACTGCAGAAAAACGCAAAAAATTCAGATCTGATGTATAGTGAACAATTCCCTCTTTTATACTGTTGACTCTGTGAAATGCCTCAGCCGTTGGATTTCTGCAGATTGGATGGACAGGATGCACAAATGACTCAGGCCAAAACTCTACGTTTCATTTAACTGTAAAGTGGTAGCGTTTTTAGTCTTCACTCCAATAGTATGAGTATAGTTTTCATGCCTTATTATATATTACAAGTTATAGAATTGTGCTAGAAGATCTTGAGAATAGGTTGTATTGGCCAAAAGTTTAGTTAAGAATGTTAGAAAGAAATCAGAATTTAGCCAAAGTATATATGTG
The DNA here is from genome assembly GCF_008641045.1 of Pistacia vera. NCBI lineage: Eukaryota > Viridiplantae > Streptophyta > Magnoliopsida > Sapindales > Anacardiaceae > Pistacia > Pistacia vera. The sequence continues at coordinate 223,459 of NW_022196414.1, forward strand.
GTGCCATATGTTAGATTGAATCTACAATGCTTAATATGGCAATATAGATTAATTTATAGAATGTAGCCAAAAGAAAAGAAGAAAGAAGGGCATGTATAACAATTGAAGTTGATGGTCATGTAAGAGAATACAAATTTATGGCATTAAGATTTGTATTTAGAAAGTTGTATGAGACATGTTTGTTACATTAGAAAAATATTAGAGAGTTGTTTAATGACATGGTTATGTGAGATATAAATTTGAGAAAAACTAGTAGCATAATTGGGCAAGTTAGTAGACTTAATACCTAAGTTGTGGCATAGATTTTAATAGGAGAAATTAGATTGTCCAAAATGTAGAATTCACTCCCTAGTTGAATTGTGTCGTTTTAATATCCCACTAATAGAATTATAGAAGAGTAGAATTTGTGAGAGCTAATGTACTTGTGTACGTGTACATTTTACATAGCATGATAGAATTGAAGAATTACAGAATTATGTAGAAATTATAGAATCGCGCACGTACACACGATGCATAGAATTCAGAAATGAAGAATAAAATAGAAAATGTTTAATTTAATCGTGTCATTAGAATAGAACTTTGGGCTTTCCAGAAAAGTATAGAAATAAAAGCCTTAGAATTAATAGAGTACATGCCAGAATCAGACACGTATTTTGGGATTATGCATAGACAACATATAAATGCATGACATAGCATAGCATAGCATATATTTAAGAAATTTTATAATTATAGGAAATGTCTAGCTAGTTATTTTGTAGATTTACAAAGCGTGTTTTCAGAGGGCTGTTGCGATGGGGAACCTGTGAGCATTCGTTGCGTTAGCTAGTGGCGACAGAGATGCAGAAGTTTCCTACATGCATCCTGTCATCAGTGAGAGACCTCAAAAGAGAAAACAGAATTGTACATTCTGCTAGAAGTACATGTGGATGATGACTGTACCTAGAAAGAATTTCAGAATACGCTCACACGACTAGGGTTCCAAATCCATGCCTCAGCCTAGTCCTATCGGCAAACCAGAACAGAAAACAGAAAGAGTTTCAGAAAGAAAGAAAAATAGAATAAGAAACGAAAAACAGAAAGAATTTCAAACAGAAAAGAAAAGAATTAGAAAAGAATTTTCAAAAAGAATACAAACATAATCATTTGCATATGCATCAGACATTTTATGTGCATTGCATCTTTATTTTACAATAAACCATGTGGATATTGCATCACACTAGAATATGTACGTTTAAAAAATCACACATTGATAATATCACTGTTTTGAAACCAAGACCAAACCAGTTGGCTCGACTAGAAACCGGCCGCAATCTGGTCCTTATCAATGTTAAACTCGTTAATAGATTAAAAATCGCTTTGGACTGTGGTCGGATTGGCAAAATAGTCCCAAAACCACTGGTTCGACTGGTTTGTGACCCAAACTAGGTCACTAATTATTTGCATATCTAAACCCTAAAAAAAACCCATTCCCAAATTTGCATCTTCATTCTTCATTTCAATTGGGATATTTTCTTTCTTAGCTATGCAGAGTTTGAAACTTTGAATCGTATTCGCATCTTCAATCTCCCTGCATCTGTACCCTTGAAATTCCATTTTCAATCTTCTTCTTCACTCTACTAAAGTCTAAAGAAGATTTAAATCGATCCCAGTTCAACTTCCCTGGCAAAATTGTCCTTCGCCAAATTGCAGGTTGATTCTCTTTTCCTTTTTTGGTTTTGTAGTTGTATTATTGTATACGATGAAGAATAATTTGGGATTAATAGAATCACTTGATTCTTTGTGGAATAAATTTGTTATCTAAATTCTTCTTAAGAATATTGTATGATATATCCCATTCTTCTTAAGAATATTTAGAGGGCTACCTAACTTTGGACATATTTTAAGAGGATATATATGATTTATGTCAATGACATATTTAGTGGGCTGCCTAACTTTGGACATCTATTAAGGGGATATATATGATTCAATTTTATTGTGCCTAACATTTTATTGTATTGCTTAAACTATCGGAATTTATAACTAATGTGAGATAGGCTATTTCGATGTTGGCTTTGTTGTCGGAATATAAGCCTTTTTCCGACACCCCACAATGTTAGAACATATCTTTTAGGATGCAACAATGTCGTAGTAGTCATTTTATGGGTAGAATTATTATGAAGACCCCTCACATAGTTAAAAATAAGGAATATGAAAAAAAGAAAGCAATACATTTTTATTCTCTTATGTTGAAAATAAAAGACGAAGAAAGTTGTCTCAACTTTCATCATTTCTTGTAATCATCTCCATTCATTAATGGAATGGGATAAAAAAATAATGACATTATGCGATCTTTAAACGACTCTTGAATAGCATGCCCATCTCCATATTGGTACACACACTGGGCCGCCCTGCCTAGGTTCATCGCAGTTGTAACAAAAGTTTCTGGAAAATGAGGGTTTCCAAGCCGATCTCTGTTCATCTTCATCCACGTTGCAACAATCATTTTCTGTATGTGTTCACGAGCCTTTTCTTCAGACGCTCCAGTTTCATGCATGTAACAGTTGATAGATTTAGGAGTATCCCCTCTTGCTATTTCATACTAAATAAAATAAAATAAAAAAAAAAAAAAACATAGAAGCAAATATTTTATCAAATAATCAAGAAGCAGTAAAAATATTTTATAATCAATTAGAGTTTATTAACTCCTCTTCGGATCTATGATTTTTTACTAAGAGGACAAATTTATGATTGACAGTTACACAAAAAGATATATAATAAACAAATAACTCTTAATAATAAATAGATTAATATGTGAGCTCATGTCAAAAAAGTATCCTATTTTATAAAAGAAAAGTATATATATAAAGCTTACAGATGACGTCCCCATGTCGTTTGCCAATCGTAAAATGATTGATGACCACTTAATTATATCCCTATATTCTTCCAAGTATTTCATGGGCTCCTTTGGTAATGGATTTGTGCTTAAAAAATATGCATGAATTAATATCACAGATGCTGCTATAGAAATCCATGCATTGTCAATGTATTCTTTGAGGGTTGGTGTGTAACCATTCTTATACCACTTTGCCTCCAATAAATAGACTTTGCATAAATCTGTCCACTGAAAAAAATTTATAATGATATCAATCATAATGAATCGCACATAAATCTACAACATTATAAAATTATGTTCATAATATATTCTATATAAATAGATTAAATTAATTACCGATTTCTTTAGATAAGGAATGCTGTCAATTGTGTGTTCTTTGACAGCATCAAAACCCAATTCGTTGACAAAATTGTAGAGAGCAAGAAAAAATATCTTCATATAGTGTGGAAGTTGGTCAATTTTGTTGACATCCCATCTAAATAACAACACAAATTATATATAAAAATTCCATGTTGGGAATAGCTATGTACGAAATTAAATAACTATGTGTATCGATCGAAACTTGCATGGCCTGCCACAAACCTGTCAACGGCTTCGGTTAAGGTTTCAAGTTCGTCCAAAGTGCCATAAACATCATACACATCATCCATAGTCGTAATCAAAGCATTGACGATTCCAGACATGTCAGGTCTTGTCTCATATACATCAATGAACCACCTTGCCTCCAATCTTGGCAACCTCCAATACCGTGGAAGCTCCAACTCATGGCTCACTACAGTGGAAAGATATTGATCTTTGTTTTCTTTCACATATTCCTTGAGGTAGGAGGTTGTGAAATTTCTAACATCATCAAAGATGACATTCTCTCCTTTCAAAAGAAAAGCAGCTTCATACATAGATAAAATACCTCTGCAATCATCTTTGAGGCATGGCCTAAAGTTTCCTTTCTCATCCCTGAAATTGTCGAAAATTTCTGGAGAAAGGATGAAAGAATGAAAGTGAAATGAATTACTTTTTCCATCATGTTGCACTGTAAAAGAATCTCATGTATCCAATATATTTTATATAATTTGGTAGAAAAATTGTGTGTAAATGAATACAAATCGCAAATTTTTGTGTATGTTATAGATATATATTATGTACCTGTCGGTATATCATAGCCATATTGTCTTAAAAGTCTGAATTCAAGAGTTACTGCATGTAAACTTTCTTTCCTTTGTTTATAGTTGCTGGAATTATTGTTGTGTATCTTATTTAGGATTTTCCTTATTTCATCCTGAAAGTGATAAGATACTCCAAGCCTTTCCAAGTCATCGATCAGCTCTAGTTGATTTAAAGGATCCACCGAATTAAGAATCAGCCTAACTTCTTCCTTGAGCTTTTCAACCCGTTTGGTAAATGGTTCGCCCTGCATATTTCAGAACTAATTAATTTTAATAACTTATAAATACTTATGCGAACTATATGCTTCTATAAGTATAAGCAATAAAAGTCAATTGACAACAGAAATATACCACATAGTTACTGGTAAGTGATTGAACATAATCATGGGACCAAATGGAAGGTGGGTAATTGGCTGATCGTCTAACAATGGTTTCATCGGACGTTTTGGTTGCAGCTATACATTTGAGTACTGATCTACCAGCTCGACCAACGATGTTGCTGGATGATCCAACTAAGGAGCTGTTTAAAGGCGGCAATCTTTTAAAAGTTAATGAAGGCGGTGAAGTAAGCTGACAATAAAGAGCCATTTTGATTTAGGAAGGTTATTCAGGTCAAGTGTTAGATGGAATGACTTGTATGAGGTTGTAGTTGCACTCCCAATGCCTCTCTTTATTTATACACACCGTATGTTACTGTCAATGTCAAGTACTAGGTAATCATTAATAACGAATAAAAAAAGAATATGACTTTAATGAAACCTAGCTAAAACCCTCCAACGAAACGATGTGACATATTAAAACCTCGCCCCCACGTCATCCATCTTGCCAACTCTAGGACTTAAGAAGTCATGATTTTACTATCGTATGATGAGCCACATATGCTTGCGTAGTAACTAAATCCTAAACATCTCTCTAACCTACATCGTGAAGTAATATGTTTGTCTTTCAAAATATGAACTTGTAATTATACAGTATACTTATCACAATATTAAACAAACTTCCCCATAGCTTAGAAAAATTTTGAATTGGTGAGAAGTATCAAAGTTCACGTTTAATAAATGGCAGCTTAAAATAGTTGTTCCCAGAGATTCTTAATAATAATTCATTTACTTATTTATCATGTATGCTTTGGTTTTGTTGACTTTTCAGCTGTAACACATTCATCAATTTGAATCCTTTTAACGTGGGTAAAATCCTAACACAAGTAATAGTGTTAAGTACAGTTCCCTGACAAACGGTTTCATGTAAATTAAAAAGCTAAAAACTATTAAACCTTCAAAACTACTTATAATCAAAGTATTCATTATTATTCCATATAACCAATTGAAACGATCTTTTTTATTAATCTACATATCATTTCTTTAGTAAATTAATGAAGATTGGAAGTACCATGGACGGGTAATCAAAAGAGTTCTTAACAGCTAAATGAATTATATATGCGCATTGAAATGAAGATGGGAAGTACCATGCACATTCAAACCAAGGAATGCCCCCCTTACCAAACGTCAAATTAAAGGACCAAAACGTCAAATTAATCAAGGAATGTGGAAATCAGTGTATTCGAGAAAACAGCAAATCATTTATGCATTTTAAATTGAATGAATGAGAAGTATCCCAGTTTACATTGAAGAAATGAAGATTTAAACACTTTGAAGGAAATCCGTTAGGATTTTGGATTCGGATGAGTTAAGAAGGTCGAAGAGTGGAAATTAAGGAAAACTATTAAACCTTCTAAACTAATTATAATCAAAGTATTCAATATTATTCCATATAATCAATTGAAACGATCTTTTTTTATTAATCTAAATATCATTTCTTCAGTAAATTAATGAAGAGTGGAAGTACCATGAACTGGCAATCAAAAAGAGTTCTTAACGGTTAAAAGAATTATATATGCACACTGAAATTATAAGTATGATGCTTTAGGCTTACGTTCTTTAAGTGAACCAAATTAATCAAGGAATGTGGAAATCTGTGTGTTCTAGAAAAAAGCAAATAATTTATGCATTTTAAGTCAATCATCTATGATATAGCCCCAACTGTATCATATTTACTGGCAATCAAGACACGAGCAAAAGAAAAATAAGACTCATCAAATCATTTATGCATTTTAAGTCAATCATCTATGAACCTGAGTTGGAAAATTTATATCCCTTGTGATGCAAACCATAGCAACAAAAATGTTGTTAGAGGTATGACTTAAAAAATTCATGTAACATGTTGCCGCCCAATAATTCAATTGAATTATTATTATTATATTGAGACTGTATTTGGACATTTGTGTAGTACGATAATTAAACAAAACAAAAGTTTGTGAATCAGATTAATCTTAACATGACAGGACATATTGTTGGGGATTGGTTAAACCCCACTTTGGTCTTTGATTACCCTTTTAAAGTGCCGCGGAATATTTATCAAGTAGATTAAGATATTTCCGGTTTTTAACCACATTAAACACAAGTGTAGAAAGTAAAGAACACAACCATATACAGGGTTTGGCTAAATCCACTTTTAGCCTATATCCATGGGACCTTGTCTAGATCGAAGCAATCTACTAAGTTAAAAATACATTAGAAGATAACGTTCAAAGTTGATCTAAGTTACAGTAAAAAGAACTCACTATTTAACTTTATACTTAGCACCACACTCTGAATCCTTAAAGTGTAGCAACTTCTTCGGATCTTTTTCACACCGGGAATACACCTAAGAATAGCTTGTGAAACACCAAGCTTCAAGCAATGACGCCACACACCAGCATTATCAAAGGAACCACATTCCAAGAGCCATCAAGTCTATGTTTGATATGGTGAGGTTTTGGCACAAAATGGAAAATGAACCTTGAACCTTAAGAGAAAGAATACTCTAAGAAATTCAGAGTAAGAATGAAAAAAAAAATCAAAAGGTTAGACTCATTCATGCAAGAAAGAGTATTATATCATGAAAGGTTTCTTGCTCAACAATATAGTGCCACATCACCCAACAAGGGGCTGAACCATGTTTGTCCAAATAAGGAAAATATTCCTTTTGTTTGGACCACAAAATAAATTGGGAAAGATAACTTTATTCCCTAGGATCACCTAAGCATATTGTGACATATGTTAAAAGGTCCTAAAAAGCGAGAGACAAAGATAACCAACATCTTTTTCTCAGACATGCAACTTATGCTGGGTTGCAAATATCTGAAGTGATAGTGTATACACAAACTGTTGTACACACACACTCGAAACGAACCAAGCCAAGACAAAAGTTTAGCAAACTGTGTGCACGCAGAATTGATGTGTACACACGCAACTCATAAGTTTGACAAATATGAATACCACACATATTGTAGATCAGAATTGGTGGTCCCAATGAATTATTCAACGTGTCATAATTTGTGATTAATTTTGTTGTAAAATATGGTGGACTCCACCGCCTTGAACTTTGAGGCGGTAAGGCGATCAAACAAGGGAAGGGAGTTCAAGGCGGTGGGGTGGTCAAAAAGTTTGAGAGGCTTTAAGTAATATCAATTAAGTCCCATAGTTCTCAATTCTCTTGCTTTATTTCTTCTCTCTCTTATTTGTTAATTTATTCTCTTATCTGAGTTAATTATTATACAACACGTTATCAGCATGAAGAGCTTAACAAATGTAACATTGTACCCTCATTGAAACTAAGTACTTCAATCCTACATGTGTTCTTTAATCTCTGTTTCTGCCTTTATGGCTAGATTTATTTATTATTTTTAAATTCTGCCTTTATGGTCTGATCTACTTATTATTGTTAAATTCTGCCTTTATGGTCGGACATACTTATTATTGTTAAATTCTGCTTTTATGGTCGGATCTGCTTATTATTGTTAAATTCCGCCTTTATGGTCGGATCTATTTATTATTGTTAAATTTCACCTGTATGGATGGATCTATTTATTATTGTTGAATATCGCCTTCATGGTCGGATCTGTTTATTCTTGTTGAATACAACCTTTCTAGTTGGATCTGCTTTTATTATATTTTCGATAACCAATGTTAATAATTCCATCTTATATACGATAAATGAACTTGAGGTTCCATAAATAAATATCGTTTTAGAACTTGAAGTTCTAAATACTGATTACAAACATGAAGTTCGTAAAACAGAGACAAAGAATGAACCTGAAGTTCCATATCATGAAGATAAAGTTTTATAAACATCCTCACTAATGTAATTTTTTTTTTTTTTTAAGGATGGACTTCAAAATTAAGACATCGATATCCAGTAATGGTGGAGATATTTGTATAGTAAACAGTGCAACAACGCACACCATCCTTTGGGATAGAAAATATTTCTCAAGTTTGACCTTTACTGAGGCTAAAATAAATACCATATCAGGATCTGCAAACATAATTGAGGGCTTTGGAAGAGTGAAACTTGTGTTACCAAGCATAACTAAATTAAGTATCCATGATGTTTTGTATTCTAGCAAATCTAGAAGAATTTTGCTTAGTTTCAAAGATATACGACTCAATGGATAGCATATTGAAACTTTAAGTGAAAAGGATGGAGAGTTTCTATGTATCATTGCTAATATTTCATGCCAGAATCATGTACTAGAGAAACTACTTGCTTTCTCATCAGGGTTATAGAACACATTCCTGAAGAATGTTGAAGTCTATGTAGTTATGAACGAGAAGTACACTAATCCTAAACTTTTTAAGATTTGGCATGACTGTCTTGGTCATCCAAGATCTACTATGATGCATAGGATTATAGAAAACTCACATGGGCACCCATTAAAGAATCTGGAGATTCTATCACCTAATGAGAATGTTTGTATTGCTTGCTGACAAGGCAAATTGGCACTTAAGCCATCCATCACTAAAGTTGGTCTAGAACCCCTATCATTTTTACAAAGAATTCATGGGGACATATGTGGACCTATTCATCCACCAAGTGGACCTTTCCACTAATTAATGGCACTGATTGACGCATCGGCATGATGGTCATATGTTTGTCTACTATCAACCCGTAATGTTGCCTTTGCTAGATTGCTGACACAAATTATCAGATTACTGGCGCACTTTCTAGATTACCCAATTAAAGCAATACGTTTGGACAATGTTGGTGAGTTTACCTCAAAGACATTTGATGACTATTGTACAGCTATGGGAATTGATGTTGAGCATCCAGTACCACATGTACTTATCCAAAATGGCATGGTAGAGTCATTTATAAATCGTATCCAATTAATTGCACGAACTTTGCTATTATGTATGCAATTACCAACTTCTACTTGGGCTCATGCTATTTTACATGCTGAAGCATTAATTCACCTAAGACCCACTGCATACCATCAGTACTCTCCAATACAGCTTGTATGTGGACATTAGCCTAATATATCCCATTTAAGAACTTTTGGTTGTGCTATGTAAGTTCCAATTGCACGCCCTCCCCAATGTTGTTTGGGAATATAAGTTGGCTATGACTCACCATCCATCATCATATATCTTGAGCCCTTGATGGGTGAGCTATTTTTTGCTACACATTATGCATATTTCCATTTTGATGAGACAATATTTCCTCCTTTAAAGGGAAAGGTAAAACCTCCTGAACTAAGGCTTGAAATTTCTTGGAAAATAAATTCTGTCTCATTTAGATCCTTGAACATCTCAATCTGAAATTGAAGGGCAAAGAATAACACATTTGCAAAACATTGCCAACCAAATGTTTGATGCATTTATAGATGTAGCAAAAATAATGAGATCGTACAGTTTTGCTATCAATACACCTACAAGGATTGATAGTACCAATGACAATCCATGCAGGCAACGATTGATTCACCTGTTACACGCCAGAAGCATGGTAGGCCTGTTGGAGCCAAAGATACTGTTCCTAGGAAACGAAAGGTACAAAATCAAACAGGTGCCAATATTGACAATATTGGAATGATTGACAATCCCACATCTTCTAAACTAACTCCAGAAGAGTTAATAGTCCCTGAAAGGACACAAGCCCCTGAAGATGAACAAATCCCTGAAGGAATGCAAGAACATAGAAATGAAGAAATTTCTATAAACTATGCTCATAGTTAAGAATGTGGAATCGTTAAACAACTATTGTCGATAAAATATTCTCATACGTAGTAGTAACTGAAATTATGAATTATGAGTTTAAGTCACGTTATGTTGATGAATGTCAAAAGAGACATGATTGGCCAAAATGGGAAGAGGCAATTCAAGCAGAATTAACCTTCCTAGCAAAACGTAATGTATTTGGACCTGTAGTCCAAACGCGTAAAAATGTGAAACCCATAGGATGCAAGTGGGTATCCACAAAGAAACATAATGAGAAAAATAAGATTGCTAGGTGTAAGGCCATATTAGTGACTTTGATGAGACGTATTCACCAATGATGGATGCAATCACATTTCGATACTTGATTAGTTTATCAGTCTCAAAAGAACTTGATACGTGTCTCATGGATGTTGCCACTACGAATTTGTATGGAACACTAGATACTGATATCTATATGAAAATCCCTGAAGGATTCAAAGTGCTAGAAGCAAATAAAAGGAACATGTATTCAATAAAATTGTGAAGATCATTCTATGGGTTGAAACAATCAGGACGAATGTGGTATAATCATCTCAATGAGAATCTGATGAATGAAGGATACATCAATGATTCTATATGCACATGTGTCTTTATAAAAAGGTCAGAATCAGGATTTGCAATTGTCGTAGTATATGTTGATGACATGAACTTAATTGGGACTCCTAAAGAGCTCACTAAAGGTATTGAATGCTTAAAAAGAATTTGAAATGACGGATCTGCATAAAACAAAGTATTGTCTTGGTCTGTAGATTGAGCATTGTTTAGATGGAATTTTGTCCATCAATCAAATTATATTAAAAAGATCCTTAAGTGATTTTAGATTGATAAATCTCAACCCTTGAGTACCCCAATGGTAGTTGTTAGAGTCATGAAAGTGACACTATTTTGGTGACAAAAAGACCCTATGTGTAATTGAATTGAAGTTATATTGAGACAATTAAAGAATTTATGAATTTATTCACGAAAATCGCTTCCTAATACTTTTCTTATGAATTTAACGTGTTTGGAATGATTTTGGAAAGTATATGAGTTGATATTAGGTTGTGGTTTATGGATTAAGGGTGATTTTGTCTCATTTATGCTGTTTAGGGGGTAAAATGTCATATTTTAAGGGGATGATTTTGTCACTTTTCAATTGTGTAGGGACTAAACTGATATTTTACAAATTGTTCTATAAAAGAAAAGTGCAGATCGCGTTTTCCAGTGGGGCTGTTCACCCAGTTTTTTGGCGACCCTTCGTCTCCCTCCAGTGACCCTTCGTCTTCCCGGTGCACCGCCATTCACCAGCCACCGTCAGCACCGCAAATCACGCACCACCACCGCGATGATTCGTCTCCCACCACCGCGTCGTTTCGTCTTCCTGGCCAGTTTTGGCAGTTTTCTGGCGACGTTCCAGCTCCCCAAGGGTAGATCTCCATTCCCCACGGCCGGATCTACACTTCCCTAGCTTCAGCTGCCGCGAAAACCGCCAGAATCTGCAATTTTGCCGCCGCGTCTCTTCATCTTCCAGCCTAGATCCTGCTCATTTCTGACGACTTCTCAAATCCCCAGGACCTGATCTGAACTCCCCATCACTAGAGCTTTCCATCGGTACCTTCGGATCCCATTTCTGCCACCGTTTTCCGGAAGACCCGCCGAAAAATTAACGTTTTTCGGCGAAGTGTGGCTGTTCGTATTCCGGGCTGTCCGTTGGTCGTTTTCACCCTTTCTTCACATCATATCGCTGTCGGTTACCTCCTCTCCGCCATGATCAGCTCTGTTTCCACTGTTTCAGCCTCCGTCATCACCACCATGAGCGGTTAAGTTCCCGGTTGTCCGTTATGGTGTAGGCGAGATCGAGATTGACTCTACTAATCTCCTCATCAGCTCTCAACTAGTTGGATGAGCCCGAATGTTGGATATTTGGTTAAGTTTCTTGTATTCAGATTATAATTGTTTTCGTTTCAGTTTGTTTGCGATACTTTAATATTATTCTGATGCTCGATGTGTTGAATTGATAATGTCCATTGAAAACGTTTATTGATATATAACTTTTCGCATAATTGAATGTCGGTTTGAGATTATTGAATGTTGATTATGACTTTAAATTGCTTCGGTACTGATTGCAATCAAGTTGTAGTAGCGTTTAATGTCATCTCTACTAGGAATGCATTTATTGTGTAATTAGTTGATTGGATGATACAGGTTGATAGGTTGTACTTGTTAACGTTGTACCAACTAGTGGTGTTTAAGGGTTTAGCATTTTTCGGTTAGTCAATGATAGTCTTTAACCAATCGATCTGTAACTAAGACGACGGGGAGACAGGATAGATTATGCCTAGATTGCCGGGAGATATTTCTATTGATTTGCCTAGCCTTGTAGGATTAGGAAATTGAAGAGCGAGGAGAGGAATTGTGAGAGTTGGTCTTGAGTCAAACCGAACCCGTAGCGGCAACGCTTTTAATATTGTGTTTTAGTTAGCAATTTATTTAATCCTTTTAATTTCCTGCAAATAATTAGTTTCCTTAGTTTTAATCAATCATTTTGCCAATTTCTCTTTCGTTAACTCAAATATACATTAGGTCGTTAGTCTTGCTCTCTGTGGATTCGACCCTGCTTACCGCTAATTACGGTACTTAGGTTTAATTTTGTGACCGTGACGACTGGTCTAACAGTAGTTCGGTCTCTTGATCCTTAAAAGGATCTATTTCATCCTAAAGAAGATGACGAAAAGATACTTGGTCCTGAAGTACCGTATCTAAATGCAATAGGTGCATTATCATGTTTGGCACAATGTACGAGACCAGACATAACACTTGCAATGAATCTATTGGCAGGATTTAGCTCTACACCAACTTGCCGACATTGGAATGGGATCAAACATGTCTTTCGTTACCTCAGTGGAACAAAAGACTTGAGATTATTTTATCAAAGGAAATCTGTTAATGATCCTAGGGTTGGGAAATTCCGGTTAACCAAACCAGATAGGGTAGTTTATAAATCGAACCGGTTTTTCGGTTCAAGTTTTTACTTGAACTGAAACTGAACTGGTTATATGATTAAACTGGTTATGAACTGAACTGAATATACGGTTTGGTTCACTGGTTAACCAGTTTGGAACTAGTTTATAAAATTAGAATGACTGAGAAAATTTGGCTACTGGCCACCAGAACTTCTACTCTCAAATTCTAGCCAAATGTAGGAGAAATATAATATTCGCCTACCAGCTTTGATATAAATAATAAATATTAAATACACCCGGAAAGTCGAAAGTGATAAACTACCCAAACTATTTCATCACCAAAGAAGTCAAATTAAGCCATCCAAATTTCTTACATCTTCACAAATTCAAAACTTGAAGATTGGAGAAACAGAGGAAAAAGAAAGAGAAAAATGGAAGAGAAGATAAGACGAAAAAGAAAGAGAAAACCCAAGGAGAAGAGATGGAGAAAAAGACGAAAAAAGTGAAAAGTGAAAAGAGGAAATGGAGGAGAAGAGGATGAAAAAGGAAGATAAAAGAGCAGTAATAATATACTCACAAACCTTTTTTGCTAACTTTCTCTCACAAATGCAATGTGTTAGCTCGTAATTGACCAACTTGCAATGGGTCCCACATGTCCAAATGTGAGCTAACCATTTGCGAGCTGTCACATCAGCATTAATGAGAGAAGTTTTTGAGAAGTGTTTGTCAGCCTATCTTTATTCATGAAAGAGAAAAGTGGCAGTGGCGGTGGGCTCTAGGAAGTTAAGTATAATTTATATATAGGGTTTTTATTTTTTTTGAAACCGGTTTTGGTTAACCGATTTAAAAAACCTACAAACCTACAAACTGAACCGAATAATTAGTTTATGAATTTTTCAAACAGAAAACCGAACTGGTTTTAAAAAAAAAAAACATAATTTTTGGTTCCGTTTCAGTACGATTTTTCGGTTTGGTTCGGTTTTTGATCTTTTTTTCCCACCCCTAAATGACCTTAAATTAGTTGGCTATACAGATGCTAAGTACCTTTCTGATCCTCACAAAGCCCGCTTCCAGATGGGGTATGTTTTTACTTATAATGGTACTACAATATCATGATGCTTTACAAAACAAACATTGGTTGCCACTTCCTCCAATCACTCTGAGATTCTTACGCCTCATGAAGCCAGCCGAGAATGCGTATGGTTAATATCTGTCATCCATCATATTGAAAGTACATGCAAATTGCCACATATCTCAGATGCTGCCACAATTATAAATGAAGACAATGCAGCATGTATTGCTCAAGTTAAAGGAGGATATATCAAAGGAGACAAAACCAAGCATATTTCACCGAAGTTCTTTTACACTCATGAACTCCAGCAAAATCGAGAGATCGATGTCAAACAAATACGCTCTAGTGATAATCTTGCAGATTTATTCACTAAGGCCTTACCGACATCAACATTTGAAAAGTTAGTGTATAACATTGGTATGCATTAACTCTATAATTATGAGGGAAAGCATTGATCAAGAGGAGCATCGATTAGGGGGAGTTTCTAGAAAAGTTTATTATAGTGGACATATGTGGTTGAAATGGTGGTGAATATTTCATGGTTTTAAAGCATAAACTTTGTCCATTTTTTTATTATTAGATGAGTCAGACAAAAAAAGATGGAAGCTTACATGGGCTTGTTCAATAATAAAAAAATAAGAGAAAATCTAATCGGTGGCACAATTGATTTAAAATCAATTACATTGTTTTTTTTCTAAGATTTGCTTAAAATATGTTCTGTGTTCAATCATTTAATTGGCAAAAGTACTGTTTAGAGGTGACAAAATTTATTTCTTAAAATTGAAGGAATAAACTATTTGTATCAAACTTCAGGATGTTACATTAATAAATTATTTAACTTATAAAGGTTACAGTTAAGACAAACATCAATTTTTTAAAATTGCCATATTTTGTAATGTTAAACATAGGGGTGGGCAAAAAAATAGGGTAGAACCGGAACCGACGGGTACTTGGGGTTTCGGCTCCTACCCGGAACCGACCCTTTTAGGGTCGGTTATGGTTCTAAAAAATCAGAACCTATATTGTGCGATTCCGGTTCCACTATTGTAGGAACCGAAACTGGGAACTGAAACCAAGACTTGGGTACTCGAGTAAGAATCGAGACTGAATTGTAATTTTAAAAATTTTGGGGGGTGTATTTGTCATTTTTGTGAATCGTAGAAGGGTCATGAATTTTCTCGGGTACCTAGAACCAGAACCTGTGTTTTAGGTTCCAATTCCAGGCTTTTAGGAATTGAAATCGGTCGATTCTGGTTTTGGTTCTGGTTCACAATCCTAGGAACCGATCGGTTCCAATTTCGGTTCTAGCTCCATAGGATTTGGGTGGGCACCCCGAACCCACTCATCCCTAGTTAAATGTGTATGAAATAAGAAATTCTTGTTGTAAATTTGACTAGATTTTTTCATATTGTTGATAAATTTAATGTTCACATTAAGAAGACATCTTTTAAATCTCCATCAAAGTTAACCCATGAAGATCCTAGAGTTAATATATTTATGTTATTTATAAATTCTTCTTTTATGTACCTTTATTATTGGTATAATTTATGGTTGTTAAACTAAATATTGAAATATAATATACATGTATTAACTTACTAGCAATTAGGAAATCGTTTTAAAATTGAGTTGATACTCATAAAATTTATTGAAATCCTTTTTAATGTTTTGTTTGTTGGAGTTGTCGATCACTTCAACAATAACGGGCCACGCAGCACATTCAGGGGTATGTGTGTGACAACAAATCATAGGACAAAGTTACATTCGTTGTAATGAGAGAGGTGAAACAATATTTCAATAATATACTCTGCTGGACGTAGTCTGTTAATTGGGTGAATTAGGGAAAATCAGGCGTATTGTTATTTCTCTTTTACTTGTGTGTGATTGCTTGTTTTGGTTTCGTATTACTCTAGATTGTTTCATTGTTACGTTGAATTAAGTTATTCTATAGTTAGTCAAAATAAAGAGTAATGTTACAGTTACTGAAGGGTGTGCACCGAATGATGTGGCGAAATCCTGACCGTTGATTCATTATAAGTTAATATTAATCAACGGTCAGGATTTTGCCATGTCATTCGGTGCACAAATTCAGTGTGTAACTTTCGGTGACTCAATCATTTTCCCAAAATAAATAATGGCTTTTTTCCCTTTTTATGTGGAAATTATAAAATATAAAATTAATTTCCACTATTTTTCCTCTCCACGGTGTTTGGAAAATCCTCTCTTTCTTAAATTTTATTAAAATAGAGTTACTCGCACGCATTGATTTATTTAATAATATGGCTTTTAGAGGTATGACTTAAAAAATTCATGTAATATGTTACCCCAATTCAATTAAATTATGAGTAATGTTATTCCAACAACCCATTCTAAAAAATCTCTCTTATAACCCTAACGTGTCAACAAATTAATACTGTTAAGTCAGCTCCCACCATACTCAATACACTACGAGAAACAAACAGTCGATCCTAAAGAAGTAACAATCGTCCCTTATGAAGGAATGGTCGTTCCTTTATAAGGAACGACTATACCTTATGAAGGAACAACATTGTTTTCTTCTTCTTCTTCTCCTCCTCCTCCTCCTTCTCTTGAGAAATGATCATTCATTCTATAAAAAATGGCTATACCTTTAAAGGAACGGCCGTTTCTTTGGTCTAGTCAAAATCATTTCTGTCTTAGAGTTGTCGTGGCAGTGCCAAGTCAGGTGCCACGTCGGCGTTGTGAAAGGGGATTGTTAGCATAACATTATTCTTAAATTATTATTATATTGAGACTGTATTTGGACATTCGTTTAGTACGATAATTAAACAAAACAAAAGTTTGCGAATCATATGACAAACATATTATTGATTATGATTGGTGGTCCCATGGAATTATTCAACGGCGTAATAGTTTGTGATTAAAATATGTAATATGTATGTCTTTCTTGATATAATTTAACATTTTGGATTCACATGTGTGGTTTATATGGTGGGGAATATTTTATGGCATTAGAGGACAAACTTTCTCCATTCTTTTTTTTAATTATTAGTTGAGTCAGAAAAAAATGGAAGCTCACATGGTGTTTTTCAATGATAAAAAATAAGAGAAAATCTTATCGCTGTTACAATTGATTTAAATTAATTATATTGTTATTTCTAAGGTTTGCTAGAGAAACGTTCTCACTTCAATTTTGGGAAATTAACGATGATTTTCTTAAAAGAGAACCTGTTAATTAAATGTAATAGTGTTAAAGATAAAAAAAGACCTTTTGAATATGGTTATTGCTTTTTGTCAAATGACTAATATTTTAACATTAAAAAAATTATAATAATACCATAATGATCAATTGTTTGATTGAAAATATCAATTATATATCCAAAACAATTATCCGTTTGGTCAAAATTGGTAGCCGTTTGATCAAAATTTTCAGCATTAGTCAATTTTGTAAGTTTGAATAAATCACTCATAATTTTAATTGAAGAAATGTCATTTAAGCTGTTACATTTAACTTACAAAAATATGTTTAGAGGTGACAAATTTATTTCTTAAAATGGAAGGAATAAGCTATTTGTATCAAAATTCAGGATGTGATGTTACTTTAATAAGCGGTTTAACTTACAAAGGTTATGGTTAAGGAAAACATCAATTTTTAAAAATTGCCCTATTATGTACTGTTAAACGTGTACGAAATAAGAAATTCTTATGTAAATTAAATGAAAATGCCACTGAACGAAGTTGACTAGATTTCTTCATATTGCCGATAAATTTTATGTTCACATTAAGGGATAGCATTTAAATCTCCATCGAAGTTAACCCATGAAGTTCCTAGAGAGATTAAAACCGTACACAAGTTAATATATTTATGATTTTTTTGATTACCTTTATTATTGGTATAATTTATGGTTGTTAAACTAAATATTAAAACATAATATACCTGTATTAACTTATGGGCAATTAGGAAATCGTTTTATAATTGAGTTGGTACTCATAAAATTTATTGAAAAAGTTATAGAATGAAACGATTAAATTCTTATTTAGCGCGCAATAAAAATTAAATTAAATTAAATTCATATTAACAAGTCAAAAGAAAAAGAAAAACTTCTGTTACCGTCAAATTAAATTATAAAAATTCTACATCCATATCTGGCTTTTGTCTGTCGTATTTATACAAATAGTCTAATTTTAATCATTCGATATTCAATTTCATGTCAATGCTTAGATGAGAAGCAATAGATGAAAATAATAAAAAATCGATTCATTTAGTTTTATTTTCTGTTAAATTTCACTGCTTAGCTGGGAAGTGATAGACAAAATTAATAAGAAAACGATACATTTTTATTGTCTCTTACATTAAGAAGAACAGACAAAGAAGAAAGGCTTTTTTTTTTTTTTTTTTTTTTATTAAACAATAAACAATTGATTCAACGTTCTATAACGATTCGTTCAATAATATAAGCCACCAATTTATTTTCTTCTCCTTTACTCATTGGGTTTTCTGCCTAGACCAACAACATGAATCGCCTTGAAATCTAATGAGGCTGTCTTCTACATTTGAGGCGGAGACGGTGATAACAGTGATCACCGACATGCATGGTGCTTCACATACTGAATCATGTGTTGAAATTGTTAGACTTCAAAATGCAGCATTGGCATGCATTAACTTCTTGTTTAAAACGCATGACATATGCTCGTTGCGGGGGAACAATCTCAGGTACTACCATGGCCAAGGTAATAATCTATTGATGATGAAGCCAGAAATGCTGACGTCTTGTGCTTCAGCTAATCCACTTATCCAAACGGTACTACATTATTCAACCATCCAAGATCTGAGCCATTGATTATAAAGTTGATCCAACGCCTATTATTAAGCCACACATCCAGCCATATAAAACTGTCTAAAAATTGGGTTTGGTCAACAGATCACACAACACTTATTCTCTCTCCTGTATTCGACTTTAGCCATTGTTAGAGCTAAGATTCTTTGCTATACTTCTATGTAAAATCTGCTATAATCAAGTGAGGATTTCTTTGTAAATCACTCATAGAGGGTCTGTTTACTCTTGGGCTAGGGATACCAAGATAGTGTTTCTCCTAGGGTGAAGATTGCAGTTCTCTTTAGATTTACTGAGGAAGTTTGAGCGAAGTAAGAAGTGAGTGAATCTTGATTGTGTTTGTAATTGGATCTATGGAATCAATTAGTGCAGAAAGCCCCATCAGTTGTGATGCTCAACGTGGATGTAGCCTATTCATTGTTGAATAGGTGAACCATGGTATATTGTATGTCTGATTTCTTTGTGGTTGTTTGGTTTGATCTTTGTGTTGGATTGATTAGATTTAATCTGATTAAAGAATCGTAACAGTGGTATCAGAGCCTTAATTTCTAAGGTTTCGTGTCAATCAAATTGATTTTCTTGGAATCTAGGTTTCATAGAAAATTGGGGGTTTCTTTACCTTTGTGTTCCTTAGTACTTAAGGATAATTAGATCTTGAATTTAAGTCAAGATTTCTTCGATTTAGTGGATCTATTGAAAATCTAAGGTTTCATCGAAATCTTTTTTTTGGGGGATTCTTTAATCTGTCTATTCCTAGATAATCTAGAGTCCGTATTTCATTCAAATACCGCATCAATTCCCAAACGCTACACCATGAGTACCACACGAATGGAGATTTCCCAATATGATGGGAAAATCGGCTTCAGTAGTTGGAAAAAGAAGATGAAAGCATTGATGTCCCATAACAAAGTTGTGATTGCTTTGGAAAAGGTTGTTACCAAGTGGCCAGAGGAAAAATTGAAGAAAAAGGCTGAAGTTGATGAGGAAGTGCACAACCTTATCGTGATGAACCTGTATGACAACATGCTGAGGAAGGTAGACAACATGGATACAACTCTTACCTTGTGGGGTAAACTCGAGACACTTTATTCATTACAGTCTGCTCCAAACCTAGTTTTCTTAAAGGGTGCATTGTTTTCTTACAAAATGGATAACTCTAAGTCTTTAGAAGATAATCTGGACGAATTTTTGAAGATGACTTTGATTCCAAAAGGAACAGACCAAGAATTATGGGACATTAGCTTAGCTATGATCTTGCTTAATTCCTTAACTGATGAGTACCCAATTGTCAAAAATGCACTTCAATATACTGGTACTATGCCTAGTCTTGACCTGATAATTGCTACATTAAAGGCTTGGGAGTTAGAATTAAAGGTCTAAAAGAGAAATGGAAATAATTTGTTTGTGAAGGGTAGATCAGACTTAGGGCAATCTGTAAATGGTATGCATCGTAGTAATGGCCCATAGAATAAGAAAAAGGGGAAGGGTTTTGGTAAAACAAGAGGGGAGACTAGAAAGTGTTTTCACTACAATAAGACCGAACATTTAAAGAAAAATTGTTTCGAGTGGATTAAGAAGAAAAAGCAGGGAAACACTAAGAGTAATGTAGCTTCCACTAGTGATAGCATTGTTGTCTCAGATGTCCTCATAGTGTCTACGTCAGACCATATCTAAGAGTGGGTCCTAGATTTAGGTTGTTCCTTCCATATGAGCCCAAATAAGGAGTGGTTTCAAGAGTTTAGAGATGACGAACATGAGACTGTCTCTACGGGGAACAATAATGCTTGTAAGGTTAGAGGAATAGGTAACATAACCTTAAAACTGGAAGATGGTAAACTGATAATGCTATCTAAGGTTAGGTTCATTCTTGAACTAAAAAGAAACCTAATATCCCTAGGAACTTTAGATGAAGCTTGCTATTGTTATAAGGCAAAAAAATGGTTGCATCAATGTATATAGGAATAACAACATAGTGTTCAGAGGTCTAAAAAAAATGGTTTGTATATTTTGTGTGGGAATTATTATCGTGATAGGAACAATAGTACATCGATTTCATCAGAATTAAATGTGACACAAAAATGGCATATGAGGTTAGGACACATGAGTCAAAAAGGCCTAAACATCTTAGGTCAATAGGGACTATTTGGTAGAGACAATATAACACCTTTGGACTTTTGTGAAACATGTGTGCTAGGTAAGCAACATATGGGCATTTTCACAAAAGGGGTTCACCTAGCTACAAACTGCCTAGATTACCTTCATGCTGACCTATGGGGACCTGAACAGGTTAGGTACCATGAAGGGAATAGCTAATTTCTCTCCATAGTGGATGATTTTAGTAGAAAAGTCTGGGTATACCTTCTAAAATCTAAAGCTAGAAATTGTTAGTGGAAAATCAAATTGATAGGAAAGTCAAGGCTCTTAGAACAAACAATGGGTTGGAATTCTGTAATGTAGAATTTGATAAGTTCTTTAATGACCAGGGAATCCTAAGACATAAGACTGTAAGGAGAACCCCTCAGCAAAATGGAGTTGCTGAGAGGATGAATAGAACCCTCTTGGAAAAGGTGAGATGTCTCATGTTTACATCTGGACTGCCTAAATCCTTCTAGGGAGAAGCCCTAACAACTACAGCATACCTAATAAACAGAAGCCCTTCAACTGCTATAGAGTTTAAATGCCTAGAATCAAAGTGGCCAGGGAGGGAACTAAGCGTAAGTCATCTAAGGGTATTCGGGTGTGCAGCTTATGCACACACTAGTGATAGGAAGTTAGAACCTAGGTCTATAAGGCGTGTATTCCTAGGATACCAAGAAGGGACCAAGGGTTATAGGCTATGGGATAGAGATACACTAGGGGTTAAGGTCATTATTAGTAGAGATGTAGTGTTTAACAAGAAAGTTTTTCCATGTAAGTCTACTAATAGGGTTGGAATTGATCCAAATGACAATGTCCCTACTCAAAATCAACCTGATGTTACTCCAATTGAGGTGGAGCCAACACTATAGGAAACTAAACCATCTCACCAGGGTTTAGAACTTGAACCAGAAGCAAAAATCACTCTACATGACCATGTACAAGCTGAAGATGTAGAGGAGCCTCAATAAGAAAATATATCCCACTGCCAACTGGCAAAGGACAAATCTAGAAGAGAAATCAGAACCCCTGCTAGGTTTTCATATGCAAACTTAATCTACACAACTTTGCTTGCAGGTATAGAAGTCTAGAGATCTGAACCAGAAACATATGATAGGGCCATAAGATCCAAAGAGAAAGAGAAAGGAGATCAACAATGAAGGAGGAGATGCGGCCCCTAAAGGAAAATGGCACATTGTCTTTGGTCCCTAAACCTAAAGACCATAAACTTGTGGAATGCAAATGGCTATTTAAACTCAAAGAAGGTATGTCTCCTATTGATCCCCAAGGGATAAGGCCCGTTTGGTGGCTAAGGGCTATACACAGAGGGCATGTATAGACTTTAATGAGATATTTTCACCAGTTGTTAAATTTAAAATGATTAGGCTAATGCTTTCTATAGCAACTCACCATGACTTAGCAGTAGACCAATTAGATGTCAAAACTGCATTCTTACATGGTGAGTTAGAGGAGAAAATTTATATGACACAACCTATGGGATTCATTGATAATAACTTGCCCAATCATATTTGTATGTTGCATAAATCACTGTATGGCCTTAAACAATCACCTAGGCAATTGTATAAAAGGTTTGACACCTTTATATTGAGCATTGGTTTCTCTAGGAGTAAATATGATAAATGTTTTTACTTTGCTTCCACTGATGATATGCCTATTTACTTGCTTTTATATGTTGATGACATGCTCCTAATTAGTAAGTCTAAATCCAAGATTAGAGAATTAAAATTAAAGCTGAATTATGAATTTGACATGAAAGATCTAAGGAGCGCTAAGAAAATTCTAGGAATTACAATAGATAGAAATAAAAGTAGCCATGAATTAAGAATTCAACAATTGTCAAACTTGAAAAACCTAGTCATGAAGTATGAAATGGCTAATGCTAAACCCGTGAGCACGCCTTTAGCAAACCATTTCGTCTTAAGCAAATTACAATGCCGCAAGACTGATATTAAGATAATTTGGATGGAAAATGTACCCTATTCTAATGTTATAGGGTCTGTAATGTATGCCATGATTAGCACTATACCTGATTTATGATTTGCAATCTCTTTACTTAGTCGATTTATGTCAAATCCTGGTAATGAACATTGGGCTGCTTTGAAATGGTTTTTGAGATATATAAATGGTTTGCTACATGTTGGCTTAAACTATTCAAAAGGAAATGATTCAGTAGGATTTGTAGACTATGATTCAGTAGGAAATGATAAGGAAGTCTACAACATCCTACTATTTTACCTTTGGGGGAAATTGTGTTAGTTGGAAGTCTCAATTGTAGCCACTTGTAGCAATGTCCACAACATAAGTTGAATATGTGGCAGTGACTGATATCTTCAAAGAGGCGCTATGGTTTCAAGGAATCTTGAAGGAAGCCAAGTTAGTAGACAGCATGACAATTGTGTATTCAGATAGTCAGAGTGCAATCCATTTGAGCAAGAACCCTATCTACCATGAGAGAACAAAACATGTGGATGTTAGATTTCATTTTGTGAGGGATCTAATCACAAAAGGAGTGATTGAACTCTTGAAGATTCTGATAGAAGACAACCTTACTGATATGGGCACCGAAGTAGTGACAACCACAAAATTCAAGCACTACTTAGATTTGTTAAATATAGCATAAAGAGCCTTGTAAAGCTAAGAAGCATACTGATGGAAGGTTCTTTGCACAGCTGGAAGATATTCCTTAGCAAGTTCTAACTTCAAGGTGGAGATTGTTGATGATGAAGCCAGAAACAGTGACGTCTTGTGCTTCAGCTAATCCACTTATCCAAAGGTACCACATTATTCAACCATCCAAAATCTGAGCCATTGATTATGAAGCTAATCCAACGCCTATTATTAAGCCACACATCCAGCCATATAAAACAGTCTAAAAATTAGGTTTGGTCAACAAATCACACAACACTTATTCTCTCTCCTGTATTCGACTTTAGCCATTGTTAGAGCTAAGATTCTTGGCTATACTTCTCTGTAAAATCTGCTGTAATCAAGTGAGGATTTCTTTGTAAATCACTCATAGAGGGTATGTTTACTCTTGTGCTAGGGATACCAAGATAGAGTTTCTCCTAGGGTGAAGATTGCAGTTCTGTTTAGATTTACTAAGGGAGTTTGAGTGAAGTAAGGAGTGAATGAATCTTGATTGTGTTTGTAATTGGATTTGTGGAATCAATTAATGTAGAGAGCCCTATCAGTTATGGAGATCAATTTTGGATGTAGCCTATTCATTCTTGAATAGGTGAACCATAGTATATTGTGTGTATAATTTCTTTGTGGTTGCTTGGTTTGATCTTTGTGTTTGATTGATTAGATTTAAAACAGGTTTTTGATTAAAGAATCGTAACATAATCGACTCATACTCTATGCTTAGGCCACCAAAAATTTTTAACACCAGATTTTCATCAGAGATGGGATAACCTACTAGACTTAGCTCATCAGCATAAGCTCTCATCTTATCAAAATACTCTATAACATTCATTTGACCCTTTCTTGTGTTTTGGAGTTGCATTTTGAGATGCAAGACTCTCGACTTGAATTGTGAGGCATAAAACTCTTCTAATGCAGATCTTACATTATATGATGTGTTAGGAATTTCCCTTTGTACTGCTTTTTATATAAAAGACAATGACCAACCTAAAAGGGTTTGATCTTGTTTTTTCCAAACTTGGTATTATGGATTTGGGGAAAATGTTTCATTTCCTAATCCTAGGTTCAAGGTAACAAAGGGACTAGGTGATGACATAGATCTATCAATCAATACTTCCATATCATTACTCTGATCGAAGGAGTGATTTTTTGTTTCCCTATTTTAAAATTGTGTAGTTCAAGCTTTGTGGGTATAGTAAAGCTGAACGTTGAAGGGAGAAAGTGGTTTCTACTGTGTTCAAAGTTGAGTTGTTGGAAGAATTTGAAGGTGAAACCATTTTTAATTTAATCCTGCTCTGATATCTTGTGAGAATTCGATCTCCTAGTTCAAAGTTTCAGAAGCAATGGATTACCATATAAAAAGGCTAAAAAAACCAAAGAATAACATATCAGAGATTGAGAGCAAAATAAACACTAATATTTCCATTAAGTTGTGACAAATATATACGACATCATTCCATGGCTATAATCTTAGGACATAATGTAATGGCTGATAAGCACAAGGAAATTTCCTGAGGATCAAGCTAAATCTCTAGTAACCAGGTCACGTGATGATATTTTTTTTTTTTTTGGTTAAGTAATTAGATAGTATCATTAAAAGAGAAAAATAATGTATAGAGAGGTGATTAAACAAAAAAAAAAAAAAAAAAAAAACCGACCATTATACCTTAAGATAGGCCTTGGGAAAGGAACAAAAACACAAGTCTAATAGACAAAGAACCTAATCTCCTCTTGTTTGTTTATCTTAAGCACGCGAAGGATAGGAGACAAGAGGAGAGGAGCAAGTAAAGGAACACAAAGAAAAAGACATCCTACCACATGATATGCTTTGGGTTAGGATTAAAAGAATACCCAAATAAGACTAAGAACAACAATACACAACATTATTCCTACCTCAAGACAAGCCTTGGGTTAGGAAAACCCATATTCGTCACATGTTGGTTCTGAAGATAGTCATAAGTAATCCCCAAATCTTCGTAAGTTCTTTATGGGTCATGGAAGATTTCATTTTGTTGAGGTCCATAGCCCTATCTCTCACCATATTCTGAATGTGGTGGTGAATTGTCCAAGTATCCATAAAATCTCCTTTAAAAAAAATTCTATTGTTCCTCTCCCTCCAAATGAAATAGACCGTAGCATCCAAGCACAATTTATCGATGGCTTACGTGATTTTGTTTCTCTTTTAATTCATGGACAAGGAATTAACATAGTCATGCCAAGGCGCCTCCCTGTCAATGTTTTAAAAACCGACCTGGGACAAAACCCGGCAAGAGGACTGGGTCTCGGGTCGACCTGTTTAACCAGTTGAACCAGCTGGTTCAACGGGTGGACAGTAACTTAATGATGTCAGCATGATGACGTCATCAAGTTACTGTTCACAGAATACTTTCCTTTCCCAAATTTTACTCCAAAGTCCAAATCATAAACTCCAAAATAAAAAATCCATAGCAAAACATCATCAAACATCATTATATCAATAATACAAATCAAAATAACAAAATGAATGAAGAAAAATAACATAATAGTTGTTTCAAGTTTCCAACTTTCAAGTCAACAACTCAACATTTCAACATTCTAACAAAAATTGATCTTCACCAAATGGTCTTCAATCAATCAATCCATCATCCCATCCTCAATTAAAATTGACAATTCACACACCACCTGATGGATGATCGTCATCATTATTAACATCAGCGACATCATCTACAAAAAATTCTAACAAAAAAGAAAAACCATAAGTTAAATCTTCCCGTTTAAACTAATTGAATATAAACTAGCTAATACCAAATTGAAATTGCTTAAAAATTTTTAAATAACCTTCTGAAGCATCTGTTGAGTCATAATAAGAAGGGTGATCACTAGATTCACCACCATCAGGAATAGCTCATTCTCCATATAATGATTGTTCCAATTCATCATAATTAAGCTCACCAACCTCCTCTTCCTCATCAACTATCCACCATTCAATTTTATCAATACTCTCATTATCAATATGATCATATGTAATTTTCTTGTAACTACTCCTGAAATAGCAAAATTAAATATTCAAATCATTTTTTATTATTCATAAAGTTTATGCGTTGCTTTCATCAAAAGTAGGTTAGACTTTAAAACTTCAGCTAGTAATAAATAGCCAATAGCCTTTGTTTACAAGACAAAACGTAGTTGTGGCTTAAACCCTTTTTTCTGCAACTAATTTTCCAAACTTCTGCACTCAAATGGAGCTCAAAAAATACAAGTGAATTGCACAACACTACTTCCTCATTGAATTTTCATAAATGTAGTAAAGCTTTATTTGCTTAACACAATAAATTTATACGTATGATAGTTCATTTTATCTCTCTTTTTCACAAGGTTTCCATTATTCCAACCAAACCCAACTCAGTTTAAGTCATGTCCATCTTCCTCAACTGCTTTCTTTCCAATTAAAAAAGCATAAACTCTATAAAGTATAAACATTGTAGTAAAAAATGAAAAATAAAAAACAATAATAAGTTACATAGTTGGAAACTTGGAACAGAGACAAAATCAATACCTGGTGTTGGTGAAGACTGAAGACGAGCTGCCGTTGAACACTGAACAGAGCAGAGACGAAATCAATGTGGAGCTCGACTGATGGACGAACACTTGAACACTGAACAGAGCAGAACTGCATAAGAGAAGAAGAGATCACGACTGCCCACAGTTCGTCAGTTCCTGAGCAAGAAGAAGATGACAATGATGGTGCAGCTTTCAGATAGACGGTGACGGAAGAAACGAGCAGATCGGTGGTGAAGAGAGGAGTGAGAACAGATTGTAAAATGGTGAAGGGGAGACGATGAGATTCCACGGTGAACTGGTGACGGTGAAGGCTATTCACGGTGAAGTTAGTGAACTGGTGAAGGGGAGTTCGTGGATGATGAAAAATTGAAAATGCAAAATGGTTCAGAGGAGTTTAGACGAAAGAGTTCAGACGAAAGAGGAAAGTGCGTGAAATGGGGGGAAATGTTGATACTTGATACTGTTTAAGTGTGTACTGTGTAGTTAATATAATTTATTAAATTTAATATTTTTATTTTTTAAATTTTGTAATTTGTATTAATGGATTTTGCTTGACCCAGTTTATAGTAAAGCTACCGGTTGGACCGATGGGTGCTACAATACCCCAGTCCAACCGCGGGTCAAATTGGGCAAAGTGTTTTTGCTGGTTATATAGCTCACCCGGCCCAGTTGATTGACCGGGTCCCGATTTAACCGGTTCAACGAGCCGGACTGGGCCGGGTTTTAAAACATTGCTCCCTATAACCAAGAGAAGAGACTGCAAGAACACAAACCCAAATAGACTTTGTGAAAATTTGTCCTCTTATATGAGTTGAGGGGCTAAGTTATAGGTGTTAAGTCATAGGACCCAGGTTGTGTTATATGGACAGGTGACAAGAGATGTCATAAGTGCCAGGTCATAGGACTATCTCCAAAATGACTTCTCCTTTTCTCCAACAATAAATATGCTTATATTTTAATTAAATCTCAATAAAGATCTGTTGTAAAATAATGTTGAACATATATTTCAATTGTTCTCACTCAATTTACAAAAATAAGAGCCATTGACTTTTAAATTAATCACAAATTCATTTAACAATTATATTTACCGGTAGTACCTTCAATCTATACACAAGCACAAAGTTAGAGTTTGTGATCTTAATTATCACTTCCTACCAAAGAAAAAAAAAGAAAAGAAAGGAATTGCATAGGGTGTATTTGTTTAGTTATTCATACCATATCCTACCCAAAATACAGATTTGTTTTCCTATTCTCAAAATCTAATTCTATTCTATTCAACTATTTTTAAAATCCCTAGGTTTATTGATTTAACTAAACACCCCTAACAAAAAAAGTTTAGAAATTAACAAAAACACCCTTACCCACCCTCATTTGCCTAAATCAGACCACCATCGCTAGAAGATAGCCGAAATCTGATGTAATAGCACACTACTGGCTAGATTTGGCCAGTAGTGCGTCGATCTAGCATTTTTTAGCTAGATCCACTGTGGATCTAGTCGAAAAATGCCAGATCTACTGCCAAAGAACGACCGGATCTTTGGCCATAGCTAGCCGTCAATGACGATCATATGTTTGGCCGTCTTTGATGACCAAAAGTGGCCAGACCTAGCCAAAAAAGGCCATATCGACACATGATCAGCAATATTTAGCTGGTCGTGTCCCATTATGGCAACTTCTGGCCACCCTTCGATGGTGGTGGCCGGCTGCTGACATTTAATGGTGGGTGAGGTTTTTTTTTGTTAATTTTCAATGTTTTATTGTAGGGTTGTTTAGGAAATTAACAAATCTAGGAGGTGTTTTTGTTAATTTTCAAACCATACCTCGTAATAACCACCCAACTCAACTTTTTCAAAAATTCTACCCAAAATAATAAAACAAACACAACCTATGAAATCGAAACCAATTTGATGCAAAAAACTATTCTTCTACTTCATTTCACATGGGCATCTTGGCCTTAATATACAATGAAGACAATTGTACTTAGAAATAACGGGTTTTTTTGCTATGCGGGTTTAGTTTTGTTATTGAAGCAATGATTTCTTAACATGCAGGTTCAAATAGAACAAGAATGTCAATGGTTAGACGAGTCTAAAAAGAAAAAATCAAAAACTTTTATTATGTACAATCGAATTAAATTACAAAAATTATAATCCATATTTATCTTTTGTATGTGGAATTTACACAAAAATCTAATTATAAGCAATCTACGTACAATATTTCAATTCCATTTCACTGCTTAATTAGATCAGAAGTAAAGATGAAAATAATAAAAAAGGGATTCAATTTTATTGTGTGTAACATTTCATTGTACTGCTTACACTACAAGAATTTATAACTAATATGAGGTAGGCCATTTCAATGACAGAGTGGCCATTTCAATGCCAACTCTGTCATTGAAATATGAGCTTTTTCCTGACACCTGATGGTGTCGGAACATATATTTTAAGATGCAACAATTTCATAATAGTCATTTTCTGGGTAGAATTATTATGGTTCCATGCCCCTCGCATCGTTTTAGAACTCTAGAGCTGCGCCACAACCACTTATGAATATGAAAAAAAGGAAGCAATACATTTTTACTGTCTTACATTAAAAATAAAGGACAAAGAAAGTTATATTAACTTTGATCATTTCTTGTAACCATCTCCATTACTTAACGGAATGGGATCAACAAATAATGACTTTATCCGATCTTCACTTGTGTCTTGAATACCATGCTTATCTCCATATTGTTACACACATTGAGCCACCCTTCCTAGGTTCATCACAGTTGTAACAAAGTTTTTGGAAAATGAGGGTTTCCAAGCCGATCTCTGTTCATCTTCATCAACGCTACAACAATCATTTCCTGTATGTGTTCATGATCCTCTTCTTTAGATGCTCCAATTTCATGCATCTAAGTAGGTAACAATGGATAGATTTAGGAACATCCCCTCTTGCTATCTCTTGCTAAATTTGGCCAAAAAAAGAAAAAAAAAAAAGCATAGAAGCAAATCTTTTACCAAATATTCAAGAAGTAGTGAAGATATTTTAACATCAATTAGAGTTTATGAACTATTCTTCAAATCTAAGCTTTTATCGAAAGACACAAAATTTATGATTGACAGTTACAAAAAAGACATATAATAAACAAATAAATGTTAATAATAAATTGATTAATATGTGAGCTCATGTAAAAAAAAAGGAACCTATTTTAGAAAAGAAAAAAATGACATCCCTAGGTTGTCTGCAAGTCGTAAAATGATTGCTAACCAATGAATTATATGGCTATATTCTTCCAAATATTTTCATGGGCTCCTTTGGTAATGGATTTGTACGTAAAAATTATGCATTGATTAGTATCAGAGGTGCTACTATAAAAATCTGTGCATTCTCCATGTATTCTTTGAGGGTTGTGGTGTAACCTTTCTTAAACCTCTTTGCCTCCAATAATTAGGTTTTACATAAATCTGCCCACCGAAACAATTTATAATGATATCAATCATAATGAATTGCATACAAATGAACAAATCTACAACATTAGAAAATTATGTTTATAATTGTTAGAGTTGGTGAACTCTATTCATCTTTAGGTTACCCATTTTTAAAGTGCAACGGTAGTTTTTACCAAGTTGATTAATGGTTATCAAGTTAAGCATGAATCAACATCCAGAAACAACAAAAGTAAAGCACACCATCATATAAATGGTTTGGTTAAAACCAGTCTTAGCCTACATCCATAGGACCTCGTCTAGATCAAAGCAAATCTAGTAAACAACAAACATTATAAGATATAGTTTAGAGTTGATTTGAGCTATAACAAAGAGAACTGCCTGTTCTAGGTACACTAAACACCACCCTTTGAATATTTAATGTCTTGTTGCTCAAGGACCTCTTCACTTTGGGAACACACCCAAAAGACACTTGAGCTCTACCCAAGCTTCACACACCAAAGCCACACACCAGCATCAACAATGGAACCAAGTTCCATCAACCATTCAATCAA
Organism: Pistacia vera; assembly: GCF_008641045.1. Lineage (NCBI taxonomy): Eukaryota > Viridiplantae > Streptophyta > Magnoliopsida > Sapindales > Anacardiaceae > Pistacia > Pistacia vera. The sequence continues at coordinate 254,715 of NW_022196414.1, forward strand.
CGATAAGATATGATGAAGGTTTGGCATAATAACATATGGTGAAACTTTAAGCAATATACTCTTTGAAAATTTTAGAGCACAAGAAAAATAAAATATCAAAAGTTAGTTTTACAAATGAGCAACAATGAAGATGATATAGACAAATTTCGTGCTCAACAATTTATGCCAAGTTACCAAACAAGGGTTGACATATGTTGGTCCAAAAATGAAAAAGATTTCATCTATCTTTTAGGACCACAACAAAAAAGGGAAAAAGCTTATTTCATTGGACCATGAGAGGATATCGGAACACTTATAGGTGGTCCTCATGACAACACAACAAATGGGAAAAAAATATATCAGTTGATAAAGATAAAAATGCAACTTGTGCAAAAGTAAGTCAAACATTTGATGTTGGCACAACAGAAAAGTGTGTGCACACATGAAGTAAATCACGAAATAAAATGCAACAAGCAAATGTTTGACATAAGTGTGCAAGCAAACATCCATTGTGCACACACATGAAATGAAAAAGAAAAAGGCATAAGCTAACATAGGTAAACACGCGCATGGTGGACAAAAAGAATTCCAACTTTTTGTTGGACCACAAACATATCTTTTCCCTTTCTTGCGGGACCACGGACAAAGCCTTACAAGCTTTTAGGACCACATAAGCAAATTGTGACACCGTAAAGTTAGCTCACACAAGAATATCATAAATCAAAATAAGCTTGATGGGCAAGGCAACAAAGAAAAAAGGCCACCTGGCAAAATGTGTCAGACAACAGTTGCTTGCACAAAAGAACGATGTGTGCACATATTTGCTCAACAATTCATTGTCCACCATAACATAAGTTTGACAAAAATATCAACAATCTCCCCTTTTATCAAAGTTATGAACAGATCACTAAATTGATAAAAAGATCAATACATACTAGTCTCACAAGAACAACCAACATCACATAAAAAGAGACAAAAATAAAACAACAAAAAAGTGTGCCAAAAACACAACATGCAAATCAAATATGACACTACGAAATTAGTTCATGAACAAAAACGAACATAAACATTTTGCAAAAAAAAAAAAAAAATTCAGTTCAATAGCATAAAAAAAAAATAATACTCCCCTTGAGAGAGTCAACATGAAACACAAGTAACTTTATTGGTTCAACTAAAGAGAAACAACCAAAAAGAGATCAACTATGTTGTAAAACAAAATATCCAGAATATGCAGTAAACAAAATATCTAGAGAACTATCAACAAAAGAAGGAACAAATCACCACAAACACAACAACTACACTCCACTCCACCTCAGCTCTACTTCCCCTCTTTGTTCATAAGGTTTGAACCAAACCTCAATGGCGACTTGATCTGCGAGTGGGAAGTATTCTTTAGCTTGCTTTCCTAGTAGAGATGACTTCTGAAGATCCATGAAGCAAGTGGACGAGAAAAATTGAAGAAACAAACAAGACTAGAGCAAAGAGTTGAAAAAAAAAAAAAAAAAACAGAGGCGGCACAAAAGGTTTTATCACAGACAAGAGGTGTGGCAGAATGATAAAATAAAAAACCCTAAAAATGAGATTCACTTAAATAAGGACTCTACTCAAACAGATGTAGGCACACAACAAGCAGACTCAACAATGTGTGTAAGCATTCAACAGATGTGAGCACGCAAGGAGCAAACATGAAGAAAACAAATCTTTTAAACTAGTTGTAAGCACAACATCCAATTTGACAGCAAATTCCAAAAGCATCAGACTTTTTTCAAAATTTAAAACAAAATTTAAGAGGATGAATCAATGAGAAGTTTCACTTGATTTTTAAGGATCAAGATATATCAATCTTTGCCAATCACCTTATGTGACCAATTCTTAATTTTGAGATGCACATAACTCATAAGGAAGTAACCTACATTAGGAACAATCTAGACAACACTTCCTTAATCACATACAAGAGAAGAATAATCATAAGAGCTTATCTAGGTGTGTGATAGTGTCCTCAAGGGAGGCTAAATGACACATTGGTCAAGTAATATTTTGCAAAGAAAACTCCTGCTTCCCTCATGCCCTATAAGATTTGCATTTTTCTTTTTCATCATTTCAAGACATTTAGTTTGTCTTTTTCATTTTCTAAATTTTTTGAAACAAAGGGTAAATAACTCTCAAAACATAACCAAGTGTAGCTTTCACACTTGCAAGGAGATAGTCCTCTTAATGGTAGATTTTCCAAAGCATAGAGATCTCTATATTTAAGAAAATTACTCAAAAACAATTGTCACACTACAAGCAAGGTAGCTCTTTCACAAGGTGACAAGCATAAATACAAACAACTGAAGATGAGACAAGGTTGTGCTATAAAGAGAGTCAATAGTGGACACATCTTACTAGAGTTAGCACACAAGCAAGAGAGAATCTTATATCAACGTGTTAGCACAGATAAATAGTCTTAACAAACAAAAACAAAGGAAGCATGTTCATGCTTTATTCAATTCAAGTTGAAGTAGTCCAATGGACTTCCTCAAGGAAACAAACAAATCATAGTTAGTGCTTTTGTAAAAAGATCAGCCAATTTGGATTATGTCTTCACATGAGCAAGAGCAATGATGTTCTTTTTTACTAACTCTCTAATGAAGTGATGTCTTATGTCAATGTGCTTAGTCCTAGAATGTTGGATTGGGTTCTTAGAGATGTTAATGGTACTAATATTATCACAAAATATTGTCACGCAATCTTAGTCAATACCATAATCACACAACATTTTCCTTTAACCATAAAATTTGAGTGCAATAACTCCTTACAGCAATATACTCAACCTTGGCAGTAGACAGGGACATGGCATTTTGCTTCTTGCTGTACCATGTGACAAGATTGTTTCCAAGATAGAAACATCCATCAGAAGTGCTCTTTCGATCATCTAGACTCCATGCCCAATTAGTATCAGTATACCCAACCAAACAACTGTTAGACTCAAATGAATACCATAGACCAAACTCACAAGTACTTGAAACTTATTTCATAATTCTTTTCACTGCATTAAGGTGCAACTCAGATGGGTTAGCTTGAAACCTAGCACAAATGCCAACATTAAAGCAAAGATAAATCCGGCTAGCCGTCAAGTAAAGAAGGTTTCCTATCATGCTTCAATACATTTTAGTGTCTACCTTTTTACCATGTTCATCTTTGGACAGCTTAAGGGTAGCACTCATGGGGGTTCTAGCATGCTTTGTGCTTTTTAAACTAAACCTTTCAATATGATTCTAACATATTTAGATTGGGAAACAAACATGCAATTATCCAATTGTTTAATTTGGAGTCTAAGACACATACTTAAATCTTCTTTCATACTCATCTCAAATTCATTTTTCATCAAACAAAGGAATTCATGTGCATGTGAGTGAGAAGTAGAGCCAAACACAATACCATCAATGCAAATCTGTGCACACAGGATTTCATTATTAACATGCTTGATAAATAAAGTTTTATTAGCATTATCTCTCTCATGATTGTGCTCAAGGAGAAAAGTAGTCAACCTCTCATACCAAGCCCGAGGGGCTTGCTTCAACCCATAAAGGGCCTTCTTCAATCTGAACACATGGTTAGGCTTGTGTGGGTATTGGAAACCAAATGGTTGCTATACATGCACTTCTTCGGAGAACATCCCATTAAAGAAAGCACTTTTTACATCCATTTGAAACAATTTGATCTTGAGGCAACAAGCAACAGCAATTAGCATACGGATTGACTCAAGTCAGGCAATAGGGGAAAAAGTTTCATCAAAGTTGATCCCTTTCACTTGAGTATATCCTTGAACTACTAGCCTAGTTTTGTTCCTTACAACATTACCAAATTCATCAATTTTGTTCTTAAAAATCCATTTGGTACCAATTTTGTTGATTCCTTCATGTCTCAGCACAAGAGTCCACACATCATTCCTTTCACATTGTTCGAGTTCTTCATGCATAGCTTCTATCTAGCTCGTGTCTTTTAGGGGCTTGCTTTGTTAGTAAACGGTTACATATACGCAGCAGAAACAAAACAAATATAATATAGAGATCGTTTACATGAGCCAAGATCAAGGGTATAATTTTACAATTCATATTAAAATAAAATCTGCAGAAAAATAAATCCGAGTTTAAAGAAAACAAACGCACGTTAGAGGCTCCTCCAAAAATGTCAAAGAATGTTTTGCTACCGATCCAAGTGTAGGATCGAACCCATGTAGTCCACACAAAGACAATCTCAAAAGAACCAAAGAGGGATTTGCTAGATCCTCTTTGGCTTCAAGATTAAGAAGAAAGCAAATCAATTAAATTGATTTTGGACAATATGATTATGCCGTGGGAGTGTATTATGAGGGGCTGTTGTGTGTGTTTTTCTTTTAAAATAGAAAAACAATTAATTAATAAATCACACACTTTTCTTTTTATAGTAAAATAATCAAGTTGCCCTAATCCCATACGGAATAGGCTTGGGCTCCAACCCAAAGCTCCATGTTGCCAAACACTCCCAATTAATATTTTATTTTTCCATCATTATCTCAATTAAATCAATTAATATATATTTAAACAAAAATTAAATAAGTGAAATTACGTTTAAATGTGTGTTCGCACATATTAAATTATTATCATTTTTGAAATGTTAATATATATTTAAATATATATTAACATTTAACAAAAATGATAATATATTTAAATATGTGCGAAACACATTTAAACGTATTTCACTTATTTAATTTTTCTAACAATAAATAAAGGCTACAACCTCAACAAATTTAATTGCAATGTGAAATTACCAAATATCCTTTCGCCTTAAAAAGACGAAAACGCCCTTCCTTCTTCTGGATCTTAAATTATCTTCTTTGGTGTGACCCATAGGCTCCTCATCATATCGGCAGTGTATAGTATCGCGATTAACACCAATTAATCTCTCACTAATACACAGACCAAGATTGCCCCTAGCAAGGCATCATGGCCACCCGATAGATTCAGATTCAGCAAAGTAGCTACCGTCAACGATATAGTATCGTACAGTCGATCTTTATCATCCGTTATCTACGAGACGAAGAGATAGAAAAATGTCAACCTTCGTTACTTTCGATATTATTTATTCAGTTTCTGGACCAATGCCATTCATAACTGATAGAGCAACAACTCAATCCCACTGTGGCCACAGTTTTAGTGTCATGTCGTATAGTAATGCGCTGTGAGATAACTTCTCCCGTACCGGGGTGATGAATCCTCTGTCAATCCACACAGTCTTGATACACTCCTTGATGCAGCCAATCACCACCGTATTGACAGCTCTAAAAGAACTGCGTAGGCTAGTGTCAAACTACACCAATTAGTGCACAAGGCTTCGGTGATCTCAAGTCTAAGGATCACATGCACCACCATTCGTTAAGGATTTGTTCCATAGACACTGGGGTTACCATCCATATGGAATCCTCTGGGGTCAGTCTAGTGAACTTGTTGCGGTGTATTGCCTACAGCAAGCACCCATGTGTTGCACCAGGTTGTCACCAAAAACCTTGACAAGTGGATCAAGCCTTTCAACAGGGTCATTCAACACTATGATAGCCTTATCATATATTTTCCCTTACTTCAGATAATAATGGGTCACGGACGTTTCTAGAATGGCCACCATATGTGCTCATAGGGTCTCACTATCAAGATTTGAAACACTGATACCCTCGTCACGGTTTTACTATTCTAAGGACATATATCAATACATATTGCAATAATAATGATTTTGCGATATAGAATAAAATGACTTTTATTATTGATTAATGAACATTATTACAAAGAGTCAATTCTACAATAATTGATTGGCTCTAGGGCATCTACTCTAACATTCCAAGATAGAAACATCCACCCGAAGTGCTCTTTCGATCATCCAGACTCCCTGCCCAATCAGCAATATCATTATATCCAACCAAACAACTGTTAGAATCAAATGAATACCATAGGCCAAACTCGCACGTACTTGAAACATATTTCATAATCCTTTTCACTACATTCAGGTGCAACTTAGAGGGTTAGTTTGAAACTTAGCACAAATGCCAACACTGAAACAAAGATCAGGCCTGGTAGCTATCAATTAAAGAAGGCTTCCAATCATGCTTTGATAGATTTTAGTGTCTAGCTTTTTACCATGTTCATCTCTTGACAGCTTAAGGGAATCACTCATGGGGGTTCTTACATGCTTTGCATTCTCTAAACTAAACATTTTCAACATGTTTCTAGCATACTTAGACTGGGAAATGAACATGCCATTTTCCAATTGTTTAATTTGAAGACCAAGAAACATACTTAACTCTTCTACCATACTCATCTCAAACTCATTTTTAATCAAAAAAAAAAAAAAAAAAAAAAAAAAAAATTTATTCACGTGCATGTGAGTGAGAAGTTGAGCCAAACACAATATCATCAACGTAAATCTGTGCACACAGGATTTCACCGTTAACACACTTGATAAATAACGTTATATCAACATTACCTCTCTCATAACTATGCTTAAGGAGAAAAGTTGTCAATCTTTCATACCAGGTGATGAGAATGCAAAATGTCATATTTACCCCCCTTAATGTCTAGTATTCTATACTTATTTTTTGCCTAAATGTACTCATTACTATTCTATTTTGATTTAGGATGCAAATGGAGGCGTTAAATGCAAAACGGAACTAATTAGGTGAATTCGGACAGTTTCAACATCACTTCGTAATCTGGGCATAACTCTCTCATCCGAGCTCTGATTGAGATGATTAAAAATGATATGGAACCATAAGAAATATATCTACAACTTTCATGTTTTGAGTTTGGAGAGATACTCGCTGCATCAAGGTTGTAATCGGGCTTGAAGTTGACGCACCTGCCCTGCCGATGTTCTGGAACATTCTGCCCTATCATGCAAGTCAATTAAGCAGTTTATTATTGGAAGATTTGAAGACCTATTGCACGCAAGTTACAGCTGGACAACCACTTTCCTATTTTATTTTAGGACTTTATTTTATTTTCAATTAATTAGAATCAGATTAGGATAAATGTTATTTTAGGATATTAGAATATTTGGACGAGATTTAGTAGAATTCAAATACTTGAATTAGATATCTTTAAGAGGAGAGAGAGATCAGATTGGAGAACACACAAAAGCCTCTCTTTTCTCTCTTCTGGAATTTTCTCTTTTGAGTTTTGATTATGGCCATGAGCGGCTAAAACTTTCATAACTTGGTCGAAGGAAACGGAGACCTCGGAATCAATAAAACTGTGAGATCTATCTGTTTTTAGTGTTCAACTTATGTTTTGAGTATTGGATGTTCTTCTATACATATTGTCATGATTGTTGCATTTAATTGCTAGGAGGCCTACTAGTTTATTATTCGTTGCAATCTACTGCTAAGTTAGATATCAAATCCGTAATTGTTTGATCCCTTTAACTTGTGAAGCAATTAGGGTTTAAGAATTTGCTGCGTCAGGAATTATTAAGTCTTAAGAAGAACATTCAACTAAATTAAATACAACCGCTTGAGTTTGTGCTGTTTAGCTTCATCGATCTCTCTAGTTCTTAAGGCTGCCAATAGATTAAATATTTAGCGCTTGTCTAGGGTTGTTTAGTAGTAAGATTAATTAGATCGCTTGTTTCCTAATTAACTACAACTAAGGAGAGATAGGAAAATTGTTCCAACGGTGAATACTCAGAGTAAGAATTGATTTATTTTTGCATCAATGATCAGTTGTAAGATTTCGATGGTGGATGTTAACTTAGACCAATTTTCGTTATTTTGATCGATTTCGGTAATTTAGGTTGAATTCTTTTCCTGAAATTATTTTTGTTTTTACTCAAATCCCCCCCCATACTGGTTCATGTAACATAAAACTCGGCTAGACACTCTCCGTAGGAATGATCCCTACTCACACTATTACGTGTGTTTTTAGGGTTTTAATTCTAGGTGTCTACGACAGCACACCACTAGGCCTGAGGGGCTTGCTTCAACCCATAAAGGGCCTTCTTTAATCTAAACACATGATCAGGTTTGTGTGGGTCTTGAAAACCAATCGGTTGCTCCGCATACACTTCTTCGGAGAGCATCCCATTCAAGAAAGAGCTTTCTACATCCATTTGGAACAATTTGATCTTGAGGCAGCAAGCAACAACAATCAGCAACCGAATTGACTGAAGTCCCTCCACTTGAGTATATCCTTGAGCTACAAGCCTAGCTTTGTTCCTATTAACATTACCAAATTCATCAGTTTTATTTTTAAAAATCCATTTGGTACCTATCATGTTTGATTCCTTCAGGTCTCGGCACAAAAGTCCACACATCATTCTTTTCAAATTTCTCTAACCCTTCATGCATAGCTTCAATCCAACTCTCATCTTCCAAGGCTTGCTTGTCATTCTTCTGCTTTGCATGGGACGCATAACAAAGACGGTTAATCTTATTTTTTCTTTTCCTTCTAGTAACAGTTACCTCATTTTGATCTCCAATTACAATTGATGGAGAGTGAGCTTTCTGAATCCAGGTAGGAGGATCTTTTCTTCTTAGGTTCCTTCTCTAAGCAATCTCATCAGATAAATCAACAACAAGCTCAATCCCATCATTTCGCAAAGAAGAATCTGAAGTTGATTCTTTACAAGGTACATATCCAATTGCTGTAGCACCAGAAGGGGGTGAAGGCACACTTGGAAAAGACTTTGGTTCTAGTGGTTCAGTTGTGTTCACAACGTCTTCTATAGGCACACGAGGAGCAGACATGTCTCCAATTTCACATTCTTGAGAGTATTCTGAAAAATCTTCTGCATCACTAAACACCACATTAGTAGATTCTAAAACCTTTTCAGAATGCATGTTATATATCCTAAAAGCACGATTATTAGAAGAATACCGAAGAAAAACCCCTTCATCACTTCTTGAATCAAAGATACCCACATTCTCTCTATCATTTAAAACAAAACATTTGCATCCAAATACATGAAAGTAAGAGAGATTAGGTTTTTTACCTTTCCATAACTCATAAGGAGTTTGATGAGTACCTTTTCTAAGATGCACTCTATTGGAAATGTGACAAGCTGTGTTTACCGCTTCAGCCTAAAATCTTGTGGGAAGATTCTTGGCATTAAGCATCATCCTAGTCATCTCTTGAAGCACTCAGATTTTCCTCTCCTCCACACCGTTTTGTTGAGGTGTTTTTGGGGCATAGAATTCATGGAAGATGCCCTGCACTTTAAAAAAAATCAGCAAAGTCAGCGTTCTCAAATTCCTTACCATGGTCACTTCTAATTCTCACATTCTTCATAGCCATGAAACTCTTCTCAACAAGCAACCTCTAAGCCAATTTTTGAAAGGCATTAAAACAATCAGATTTCTCACGCAAGAAGTCAACCCATGCATATATCTAGAGAAGTCATTAACACAAACAAACACATATCTCTTACCTCCCAAACTCTCAGTTTGCAAGGGACCATTAGATCCATATGGAGCAATTCCAACACACATAAGGTATTAAGATTAGATAAAGCTTTATGACAGATCTTGGTTTGTTTAACTTGTTGACATGGACCACACAGATTACCTTTTGGAGGTTCAAGTTTCGGTAGCCCTTTACAACTTCCCTTTTTGAAAGTCTTACCAAATCTTTGAAAATCATGCGACCAAGTTTCTCATGCCACAAGTTAGTGCAATCAATCGTAGAGTTGAAACATGACACACAATTAAAAAGAAAATAACAATTGTCATTGGATCTTTTTCCTTCCAGTAAGGAGATACCTTCATCATTCAAGATTCAACATTTATTCTTAGAAAATTGAACCACAAAGTTCTTATCACAAATCTGACTAATACTAATAAAATTAGTTTTCTAATCCTCAACAAGTAAGACATCATTCAAAATAGGAAAATCAGGTAGAACATTTGATCCCTTACCAAGAATTTTACCTTTCTTACATCATCATAAGTAACATGTCCACTATCAACCAATTCAGGTTTAGGCAGAAGAGAATTATTTCCTATCATATGTCTAGAACAGCCACTATCCAAATACCAAAGATCATTTTTGAATGCAAGCAAGGAGGTATGAGACGCAAGACAGTTCACATTAGACTTAGGTTTCCAAATTCTTTTGGAAGAAAAAACATAGTTAGCATGAGGACTCACAAAACAAGTTATGGTTTTCAAGAATTCTTTTCAAATATGCAATGAACTTGAAGCATTTTGGTCTAATGTGACCTTTTTTGTTACAAAAGTGACAAATAGGTATGAATTTTGTTACCTTCATTGCTTGTCTCACAATAGCAACCTCAACAGGAGCTTCAGTGGCTCTAACAAACATGCATGCACTAGAAGCCAATGTGCTAGCACCAGGATTGAAACGCAAACCATACTGATCTCCAAAACACTTTCCTTGCCCAAGGACTTCATCAACCTTGAGAGAACTTGCATTCAATCTATCAATTATGGCCTTAGCCTTAGTTAGTTTAGTAGTTAAAACAATAATCTTTTCAGAAAAAAGTTTTCTTTTGCTTCAACAAGGTCACGTTTTCAATTCCAAGAGATTTCAACTTTTTCACAGCCTTTAACCATTGATCATACATCTTATCATGTGATTCTTGTTGTTCAGCATAGATATCAATTGTGTCAGCCGAAGACTCACTCTTATCATCATCTTGATTCATGTATGATAAAAGCAAAAACATTCTCATGATCACCAGACTCATTTTCCTCATTCATCTTGGTCACTCTCACTCAAAATGGCAGCCATACCTTTCTTCTTTTTAAGTTTGTTAGCACACTTGGATTGTATATGCCCAAACCGCTCACATTCGAAGCATTTGATGCCCCTATTTTCCTTTTGTTTTCTTTATCTTTTCGAAAATCTTTTTGCAGAGGTACGTACCAAGGGTTTCCTAGTCATAAAACGTTTTCAGAAAAGGTTTTCTACCATTTCAACTCTCAAAAGGCTTTTTCATGTTTTTCTTTAAAAACTTGGCAAAATTCTTTGTAAGTAAAGCACAATTTTCATCATCCAAGCCACTTGAATCAATTTTATCAAAAAGTTTAGAATCTACCTCACGTTTGAGAGTCAAACCTTTGCTTGATTTCTAATTGTCCCATCATTTCAGATTTAACTCAAAGGTTTGAAGAGAGCCGATGAGTTCATCAATGTCCATAGCATCCACATCACGACATTCATTGCCATGAATCTCTTAGGAAGAGAGCAACGAACTTTGCTAACAAGTTCAGCGTTAGAATAGTATTTTTCCCAAGGCAAAACATTCATTAGACACATCACAAATTCTACCATAAAAATAAGTGATAGTCTCATCTTCATGCATTTCAAATTTTTTAAATTAGTCACATGTCTTCTAAGTCTATTACACTTAACGACACTAGTGCCTTCATTTTTTACTTTTAGCCTATCCCGAGCATCCTTGGAAAGTTCACAGTTGGCTATGACTTTCATTTGGTTAACATTTACAACATTAAACAGAACATGAATGACTTTAGAGTTATAATTTGCAAGAGTTAACTCAGCAACAGTCCATTTAGCAATCGGTTTTGGTCTAGACACTTCATTTTCAACAATAACTGGGGCTATTCAACCATTCACAACCATGAACCAAACTCTTTCATTAATGGAATTAACAAAAGCATGCATTCTAGGTCTCCATGTATAATAATTAGGACCTTCTAACAGAGGTGGTCTATGAGCTAATCCTCCTTTAGTAAAGGTGTAAAGAAAACCTATTGGTGGTCAGGTATGAAGAAAGACATTACCGATTATGTTGTCAAATGTATAACATGTTAGCAAGTAAAGGAAGAGCATCAGAGACCATCAGGATTACTCCAACCCTTAGAGATTCCTAAATGGAAATGGGAGAATAGTTCGATGGATTTCATTGTGGGACTTTTTAAAGTTCAATGAGGATATAATGTACTCTGGGTAGTGGTTGATAAATTGACAAAGACAGCTCATTTTCTACCTATGACAGATAAGATATATGCATTTTAATTGGGGCAGTTATATGTCAGAGAAATTGTGAGATTACATAGAGTACCCAAGACAATTATGCAGTTAGACAGATATACCAAGTTCATATCAGCTTTCTGGGTTGGAATACAGAGAGAATTAGGTACAAAGTTAGCCTTCAATACAACTTATCATCCTCAAACTGATGGCCAAACTGAAAGGACTAACCAGGTGATTGAAGACATGCTTAGAGCTTGTTGTATTGATCATGAGGCAAAACGGAGTGATATACTTCCACTAATAGAATTTGCCAGAATTTTCCTACAATGATTACTACCAATCCACTATCTAGATGTGTTAGAGTAGATGCCCTAAAGACAATCAATTATTGTAGAATTGACTCTTTGTAATAATGTTCATTAATCAATAATAAAAGGAATTTTATTCTATATCGCGTAAATCATTATTATTGCAATATGTATTGATATATGTCCTTAGAATGGGTATCCAGTGTTTCAAATCTTGATAGTGAGAACCCTATGAGCACATATGGTGGCCATTCTAGAAACGTCCGTAGCCCTAGTATTATACAGAAGTGAGGGCACAGATAATACAGTAAGGCTATCATGGTGTTGAACGACCCTGTCGAAAGGCAATGACTGATTTCGCTTGTCAATGTTGTTTTGGTGATAACCTGGTGCAATGATAATCCGAGGATTATACTAGTTTATTTAAGCTTTTAGGCCGGATTATAGATACTTCTTAGTCTATTTTTGCCTGAATTGCTACTTAATTCCTTACATTTCGTGTTTCAAGTTAAAATGGAAATTTTGAGCGAATATAGGCAGATTTGGAGTTTTTGGACTTAGAAGCATGCGGAGGGCAGTTCTGGAATTTCAGAATTCTTCAGAAAGCTTCGTCGCGGAGAAATGGGCCATTGACGCACCAGATTCATCTCCTTTGTCGCCGCGGTGAGATTCCTTCTTCGCCGCGGCGAAGTCTGCGTACTCCACTTTTTGTAAAATGCACAGTTTCGTTTTTAGGCTGAGTTGTAATATTTTGGGCGAGGTATAAAAGAAATACTTAGTCTTTTTGTTTAGGGCGTTCGTGGAGAGATAGGGAGAGTTTTTACATTATTTTTAGATTCATTTTTTAGTGATTTTGGATTAACAAAGTTGGAAGATTCGAGGAAACCAGTGGATTCATCAATTTGGGGAGATTCTTTTCCTTTTCTTTTGTTTCCATTATGTTGAACCTGGAGTTTTTCATTTAGAATAACACTTGGTTATGTTAGTTCAATGAAATGAATGGCCTTTAGTGCATGGTTCAAGTTGCTTGAACTTTTGGCATTGGTTTGAATGGCATATTGTATTTAGTCATTGAATTATGAGTTTTGAAACTTATGACTTTAGAAAAGTGATGGCAAGAATTGCATATTAAATTGTTGCAATAGTGTAGTATTGATGATAGTAAAAGATGGGTGATTATATTATAATATTACAATATGCCACAATAAATTGTCAAGCTTGTATGCTTGAAATTAGAAAGAGCATTCAAAGAATGGCTTGGCTAAATGAGTATATTGTTGTTTCTTGTTTTGAGATTAGTTATAAACAACATGTAATAAGTGATTTTATTGTATAAAGAATAGAAAAGCTTTCCCAAGTATAAATATCAAAGAAACATCAAAGAAATGGAAGTTTAGTTTATGTATTAAATACATGACCATTTTAGAAATTGATTGGTATGAGTATAGTTTTCATGCCTTATTATATATTACAAGCTATAGAATTGTGCTAGAAGATCTTGAGAATATGCTGTATTGGCCAACAGTTTAGTTAAGAATGTTAGAAAGAAATTAGAATTTAGCCAAAGTATATATGTTGTGCCATATGTTAGATTGAATTTACAATGATTAATATGGCAATATAGATTAATGTATAGAATGTAGCCAAAAGAAAAGAAGAAAGAAGGGCATGTATAACAATTGAAGTTGATGGTCATGTAAGAGAATGCAAATGTATGGCATTAAGATTTGTATTTAGAAAGTTGTACAAGGCATGTTTGTTACATTAGAAAAATATTAGAGAGTTGTTTAATGACATGGTTATGTGACATATAAGTTTGAGAAAATGTAGTAGCATAATTGGCCAAGTTAGTAGACTTAATACCTATATTGTGGCATAGCTTTTTATAGAAGAAATTAGATTGCCCAAAATGTAGAATTCATTCCCTAGTTGAATTGTGTCGTTTTAATAACTCACTAACAGAATTATAGAAGAGTAGAATTTGTGAGAGATAATGTACTTGTGTACGTGTACATTTTACATAGCATGACATTTCGAAATTTTCACAAAAATTTCAGATTCAATAAATTTGGGGCTTTCCAATCTCAGGTTGATTTGGATAACTGGTGGTGAACAATCCTTCATATTGGTAAGATCTCAAGTTCCCTAAACATTTTCGCACAATTTCAAGTTTTAAGTTGTAGATCTGAAAATTTATTATTGGTTGAGTGCTGGAATTTTTGGGTGTTTGTGAGTTCATTTTGTTAAAGAAGGGTTGATTGGGCATGTTGTGATTTTGAGGAGTGTGGGTTTTGAGTTTTTGGATGTTTTTGTGAATTTGGGAAAATCGTAGGTGTGGGGGTCTGATTGCGAATTGTTGGAAGTGTTTTCAATTTCTTTTTCAGGTTTGGATTGTTTGCCAAAGGGAACCTAGGCTGAATTTTTGGTGTGCACTATGAGGTGATATATAGAAAATGGCACCCAAAGTTAAGTTGCCATACAAAGGAAAGGGAAAAGGAAAGAAAGTGGACAGCGCTTTGTGAATGAAGAAGCCTAGAAACGATATCAAGAGGCTATCCAAATAAGAGATAAGGGCTTTATTCCTGAGCGCGGATTGATGCGCGAGTCAAGCGTTGGATTGGAGTCGAGAGAGGCGATAAGAACTGTTTATGAGTGCTCCTGCACAATCGGCTGTAGAGCGTAGTAAAGGAGTTTTATGCCAACCTCCGGATTGTGAAGAGGGTTTACATTTGTGAGAGGGGTTGATGTGCCGTTACAGAAGATGTGATCAATGAGTTTTAAACCTGCCTGGGATTGATCCTGATGAGTACGAAAGTTTAGGGGGACATAGTTTGAGGATAGTATCATTCTTCCGGTCATAGCAAAACAGATGCAACTTGGTCAGTGTCGAAGAAACAAAAGAAGACCATTTAGGGAACTTTTTTGACACCGATGGCTCAATTGTGGCAATATTTGTTAGTGCGAGATTGTGCCGGAAACGCACTATAGCATAGTAACTTACGAAAAAGCATTACTGCTTTATTCTATTCGCACAGGAAAGAGTATAAATGTGGGAAGAATTATCTTTACAACATTCATCATACCGCAAACCAGGGGACAAGTTATTCTTTCCCGCATCTCATTACGAACTTGTGCATAGAGTGGAGCCAAGGTAGAAGGTGATGAGCAACGTATTCATGTCGCCCTCATCCTCGACTAGATTATTTTCAGAAGCATCTTGAACGTCCAGAAGCTGAGCAACCAAGGGCAAGAACAAGACGGCAGAGAACCACATAAGGCCTTGTCACATCCTCCAGCTCACAGAAGGAGATGATGCAGCAGATGATGGGTATGATGAAACGGATGGCAAAACATCAGGATTGGTTGGTTGAGCAGACCCAGATGATGTATGAGATGCAGAGAGTAGCTTTACAAGCTCAACGTTGAACTTTAGGATCCAATGGGCCGACTGGGATTCAGATGAGTGGATGGGCTCAGAGTCAAGAGAGAGAAGAAGAGGAAGACGAGGGAGGCGAAGAATAAGCCACGGAACACCTGTTTTGTTTTTTCTTTATTTTTATTTGTTTTTAGTTGATTTTGTTTTCATTTCAAACATTAAACTCAGTTTATATTTGTTTTGGAGTGTGTAGTTGTTTTCGTTGTTTCATTTTCGTGTAATTTGTAGTTTGTGTAGGACGAGATTAGGTTGTAATACCTCATATTAGTCTGTAAATATTTCTACCTAGTGACACCACAGTTTCAATTGTTTTGACAGATGTTGGGTGATGAAAAGGTCACAGATCGGGTGTGCACTGTGGAGCGACACTTCACGGTAATCAGGGAACTATCTCGTACCTTTGTTTTTTGTTTTTCATTCCTAATTTATGCGAATGGGACATTGGGGACATGTCATCTTTTGTTTGGGGGACAGGAAAATTAGAAAATTTTTGATTTTATTTTGATTTTTGTTTGATTGTTTTTGTTGATGATGAATGTATAAATCAATGATGCGAATTGGATTGTTGCATTTTTATTGTTGAGAAATGTTAAGCATTGTTTCAAGTTTAGTTTATTGACTGAATTTTGATTGAGGTTTGTTGAGTGGTTAACCACCATTTTCATTTTTTTCAGCATGCTTAGATTCATTTTATGTACTTAGGTAAAGTTTGATATGTTGGTGGACTCTAGAACCTAGTCGAGAAGTGCTTGAGGCGAAATTCTAGGATTAGACATGGTTGAGGAGATGATTAGGCATTCTTTTTGGAACGTTTGAGCTTTTCAGCCAACTCTGAATGAAATTGTCCTAGTCACCCATTTGAGCCGTTTGATCATTATTGCTTTATCTTTCTTGGCTAACAAAAGAAATTTGTCCGATCTTATACCTAAACACTCTGTGTACCCTTAGGAGAATTCGATCCTAATGTAAACACAAAAGAAGCGAAGAGTTGTACGAATAGACTAAAAGAATAGTTTAGGTGTTGTGAGAAGGGCAATAAAATAAAAGAGGTAGTTCACCTCAATTCAATGGATTTATCTCGATTGTATAAATTTTTGCTTTTCAAAAAAAAAAAAAAAAAAAACTTCTTGCCAAGTTTAAGGGTATCTCGGCTGAAACCAGTAACCGCCTTAAAAACTGCCTAGCAGTTGGCGACCTCTGGTTTAACAACGCCACGTACACCTTAGACCCACGATTTATGGTATCAGAAATGAAAGATACAGTTTGAGGGTGTAAATTAGTGGATACATTGATTGGTGGTGAGAAGAAGTGGACTTCGATTTGATTTGAGTGTTGCATGAGGAAAACCGAGTTCTCTTACTTTGTATTTCCTATCCTTTCTTGGAACCCACTTTCGAGCTAGCGTTACAAGCTTACTAAGACCTGCTGATTCTTATCTTTGTCTAGTCCTCATTAGGGAGAGTAGTTCGAATTTAGGCTTATGGAGTCTGCCACATTTAATAACTTGCATTCCTGCATAAAATAATCCGGAAAGTCAGAAGGTGGATGAGTGGTGGGATTACCTACTTAGGGGACCAATTGAGAAAGAAAGTCGATGCAACTATAAACTTCTTTGAGTGTTAAACATTTCTATTAAGAATTTGCAACAACTTTTGAGATTGGTATAAATTCTAGCAGTTGTTTTGTGGGTCGAGGCTTTGGTTCTCTTATTTAATATTTTGTCATTTGTGTTTTGTGTGTTTGAAAGTTTGTGTTTTCATTTATTCTTCTTGTACCTGATGCTCGGGGACGAGCATGTCCTTAGTTGGGTGCAGATATTGTCAGATGATGCCATTAGGTTGAGGTTATTCCCATTCTCATTGGGGGATAAAGCAAAGGGGTGGTTAATGGCACTACCATCGGGGACTATCACAACTTGGAATGATCTAGCATAGAAGTACCTGACTAAGTTCTTTCCTCCAGCAAAATCAGCAAAACTGAGAAATGATATCACATCATTTCTACAAGAGGAATCCGAGTCATTATATGAGGCTTGGGAGAGGTACAAGGAATTGATGAGGAAATGTCCACACCATGGGTTGCCAGTTTGGCTTCAAGTCCAAACTTTCTACAATGGACTGATGGGTAACATGCAAACCATGGTGGATGCAGCATCGGGAGGAGCTTTACAGAATAAGACACCAGAGGAGGCTTATGAGTTGCTTGAGGTTTTAGCAAGCAACAACTATCAAAGACCAAATGAGAGAGCAATACCAAGAAAATTTGCGGATCTTCAGAAATCAAGGGGTGTCCATTTGGAATCTTGAGGTACAGATGGGCCAATTGGCTGAGAAGTTGAATGAGAGACCGCAAGGATCTCTACCAAGCAACACGGTGACTAACCACGTGAGCAAGTAAATGCAATTTCGTTGAGAAGTGGGAGAGTTTTATAAGAGGTGGAAAAATCAAGGAAAGAGGAAACTTCATCAAAGAAAAATGAAGAATCTGATGAGGAAGTTGATGAAGAAATATTGCTGAAGAGAAACCACCCAGCCCGAGGAAAGATGAACAGAAGCAGGAAAAGGGGAAAAAGAAAAGGAAAGAGAAATTGTCATTCCCCGAGATACCACCAGAGTTGGCGCATCACACACCACCCGTACCTTTTCCTCAAAGACTCAGAAAAGAAAATCAGGATAAGCAGTTTATTAAATTTCTTGATGTTTTTAAGAAACTACATATTAACATTCCTTTTGCAGATGCATTGCAGTAGATGTCGAGTTACGCGAAGTTCCTTAAGGAAATCCTATCGAACAAAAGGAAGCTAGAAGATGAGGAAACGGTGATGCTTACGGAGGAGTGCAGCGCCATTCTCCAAAAGAAGCTGCCCTCGAAACTCAAAGATCCAGGGAGTTTTACTATTCCTTGCACTATAGGAGATATCACCTTTGATCGAGTTTTATGTGACCTAGGTGCTAGCATTAACCTTATGTCTTTTTCTGTTTTCAAAAAACTAGGAATTGGTGAAATAAAGCCGATAACCATATGCTTGCAACTTGTAGATCGATCAATAAAGCATCCTAGGGGCATTGTGGAGGATGTGTTGGTTAAGGTGGACAAGTTTATTTTTCCTGTGGATTTCTTTGTGTTGGATATGGATGAAGACAAAGAGATTCCTCTTATCCTGGGACGACCATTTCTGGCGACCGGAAGAGCTTTAATCGACGTTCAAGAAGGGAAGTTGATCATGAGGATGCAAGATGAAGAAATAACATTTAATGTCCTTGAATCAACGAGAGCTCTACCTAAACAAGAGTCGTGTTTAAAAATCGATATGGTGGACCAGGCAAAGACTGAAACCTTCCAACTGAACAATCCTAAGGTGGAAATTAAGAGCTGCATTGTCAAACCGAATCAGTTTGAGAGTGAGGACCGTAATAGAAGGGGTTGCACAAAATTCTGAGATAAGCCATAGTCGAGATTGTGTTTTCACAAGGAACGGATCTCTCAACTCAAAAAGGGTGAGGGAAAGTCAAGAAAACGGAAAGCAGGCGGTGAAAAGAGTCGAACCACCAAAGTAATGACCAAGGGATGGAAATGGGTGGTGAAACTCTCAACAAGGCCACTGTGTGGCAAAAATCATCAGCAAAAGAAGCTTGAGTACAAGGGAATATTCTGGGATGTGATGTACTTAGATAATCCGGACTGACGTGGAAAATTGAGAGAGAAGAGCTTACCGACTATAATCTGTAATGTCTATTTTTGTTGGGAGGCAACCCAAGTGTTTTAAATTTTTGTTCTTCTATTTTTATTTCAGTGTGGTTGAATGTGTTTGATTCTGTTTAATTTGTGTGTTTTTGGGTGTTTCAGGTGAAGTTTTCAGCTAATGCAAGGAAAGAAAATGCTCTAGACTTCGCCGCGGCGAAGCACATTGGGTAAAAATAAGTTTTAAAAAGTCCCAGACTTCACCGCGGCGAAGATTGTTCTTCGCCGGGGCGAAACAACCTGAAAATTTGTGGCAGCTACTCTATTTTATCGCCTCGGCGAAGAAGGTTGGATGAAATTTCTCTAAGACAATTTTGCCGCGGCGAATAGCCACTGTAATTTTTTGCCCCGGCAAAACCTGGGTTTCAAATTAGGGTTCTATGGACGAAGAACTTCGCCGCGGCGAAGCCTGTTTTCTATATATACTCACGTTGGCTTTTCATTTTCCACGCGATTTTTCAAATACATTTGAGAGAAAAAATTTCCAATTTCAATCCTTTGCCTCCCAAGTGTTTTCCCAACCAAAGTTTTCACTCTTTAACCCTCCTAAACACCAAAACAACTCATTTCAACAACAAATTTTTCGAAATTTTCACAAAAATTTCAGATTCAATAAATTTGGGGCTTTCCAATCTAGGTTGATTCTGGATAAACTGGTGGTGAACAATCCTTCATATTGGTAAGATCTCAAGTTCCCTAAACTCATTTTCGCACAATTTCAAGTTTTAAGTTGTAGATCTGAAAAATTTATTATTGGTTGAGTTGCGAATTTTTGGGTGTTTGTGAGTTCAATTTTGTTAAAGAAGGGTTGATTGGGCATGTTGTGATTTTGAGGAGTGTGGGTTTTGAGTTTTTGGATGTTTTGTTGAATTTGGGAAAATCGTAGTGTGGGGGTCTGATTGCGAATTGTTGGAAGTGTTTTCAATTTTCTTTTTCAGGTTTGGATTGTTTGCCAAAGGGAACCTAGGCTTGAATTTTTGGTGTGCACTATGAGTTGAATTATAGAAAATGGCACCCAAAGTTAAGTTGCCATACAAAGGAAAGGGAAAAGGAAAGAAAGTGGACAGCCGCTTTGTGAATGAAGAAGCCTAGAAACGATATCAAGAGGCTATCCAAATAAGAGATAAGGGCTTTATTCCTGAGCGCGGATTGACTGCGAGTCAAGCGTTGGATTGGAGTCGAGAGAGGCGATAAGAACTGTTTATGAGTGCTCCTGCACAATCGGCTGTAGAGCCGCTAGTAAAGGAGTTTTATGCCAACCTCCCGGATTGTGAAGAGGGTTTTACATTTGTGAGAGGGGTTGATGTGCCGTCTACAGAAGATGTGATCAATGAGTTTTACAACCTGCCTGGGATTGATCCTGATGAGTACGAAAGGTTTAGGGGGACATAGTTTGAGGATAGTATCATTCTTCCGGTCATAGCAAAACCAGATGCAACTTGGTCAGTGTCGAAGAAACAAAAGAAGACCATTTAGGGAACTTTTTTGACACCGATGGCTCAATTGTGGCAATATTTTGTTAGTGCGAGATTGATGCCGGAAACGCACTATAGCATAGTAACTTACGAAAAAGCATTACTGCTTTATTCTATTGCCACAGGAAAGAGTATAAATGTGGGAAGAATTATCTTTAACAACATTCATCATACCGCCAAACCAGGGCGATCAAGTTATTCTTTCCCGCATCTCATTACGACCTTGTGCATTAGAGTTGGAGCCAAGGTAGAAGGTGATGAGCAACGTATTCATGCTGCCCCTATCCTCGACTCAGATTATTTTCAGAAGCATCTTGAACGTCCAGAAGCTGAGCAACCAAGGGCAAGAACAAGACGGCAGAGAACCACATAAGGCCTTGTCACATCCTCCAGCTCCACAGAAGGAGATGATGCAGCAGATGATGGGTATGATGAAACGGATGGCAAAACATCAGGATTGGTTGGTTGAGCAGACCCAGATGATGTATGAGATGCAGAAGAGTAGCTTTAACAAGCTCAACGTTGACACTTTAGGATTCCAATGGGCCGACTGGGATTCAGATGAGTGGATGGGCTCAGAGTCAGAAGAGGAAGAAGAGGAAGACGAGGGAGGCGAAGAATAAGCACCGGAACACCTGTTTTGTTTTTCTTTATTTTTATTTGTTTTTAGTTGATTTTGTTTTTCATTTCAAACATTAAACTCAGTTTATATTTTTGTTTTGGATTGTTGTAGTTGTTTTCGTTGTTTCATTTTCGTGTAATTTGTAGTTTGTGTAAGGACGAGATTAGGTTGTAATACTCTCATATTAGTCTGTAAATATTTCTAACCTAGTGGACACCACAGTTTCAATTGTTTTGACAGATGTTGGGTGATGAAAAGGTCACAGATCGGGTGTGCACTGTGGAGCGACACTTCACGGATTAATCAGGGAACTATCTCGTACCTTTGTTTTTTTGTTTTTCTATTCCTAATTTATGCGTAATGGGACATTGGGGACAATGTCATCTTTTGTTTGGGGGACAGGAAAATTAGAAAATTTTTGATTTTGTTGATTTTATTTTGGTTTGATTGTTTTTGTTGATGATGAATTGTATAAATCAATGATGCGAATTGGATTGTTGCATTTTTATTGTTGAGAAATGTTAAGCATTGTTTCAAGTTTAGGTTTATTGACTGAATTTTGATTGAGGTTTGTTGAGTGGTTCAACCACCATTTTCATTTTTTTCAGCATGCTTAGATTCATTTTATGTACTTAGGTAAAGTTTGATAATGTTGGTGGACTCTAGAACCTAGTCGAGAAGTGCTTGAGGCGAAATTCTAGGATTAGACATGGTTGAGGAGATGATTTAGGCATTCTTTTTGGAACGTTTGAGCTTTTCTAGCCAACCTATGAATGAAATTGTCCCTAGTCACCCATTTGAGCCGTTTTGATCATTATTGCTTTATCTTTCTTGGCTAACAAAAGAAATTTGTCCGATCCTTATACCCTAAACACTCTGTCGTACCCTTAGGAGAATTCGATCCTAATGTAAACACAAAGAAAGCGAAGAGTTGTACGAATAGACTAAAAGAATAGTTTAGGTGTTGTGAGAAGGGCAATAAAAATAAAAGAGGTAGTTCACCTCAATTCAATGGATTTATCTCGATTGTATAAATTTTTGCTTTTCAAAAAAAAAAAAAAAAAAAATTCTTTTGCCAAGTTTAAGGGTATCTCGGCTGGAAACCAGTAACCGCCTTAAAAACTGCCTAGCAGTACTTGGCGACCTCTGGTTTAACAACGCCACGTACACCTTAGACCCACGCATTTATGGTATCAGAAATAAGAAAGATACAAGTTTGAGGGGTGTAAATTAGTGGATACATTGATTGGTGGTTGAGAAGAAGTGGAATTCGATTTGATTTGAGTGTTTGCATGAGGAAAACCGAGTTCTCTTACTTTGTATTTCCTATCCTTTTTCTTGGAACCCAATTACCGAACCTAGCGTTACAAGCTTACTAAGACCTGCTGATTCTTATCTTTGTCTAGTCCTCATTAGTGGAGAGTAGTTCGATATTTAGGCTTATGGAGTCTGCCACCATTTAATAAACTTTGCATTCCTGCATAAAATAATCCGGAAAGTCAGAAGGTGGATTGAAGTGGGGATTACCTACTTAGGGGACCAATTGAGAAAGAAAGTCGATGCAACTTATAACTTCTTGGAGTGTTAAACATTTTCTATTAAGAATTTTGCAACAACTTTTGAGATTGGTATAAATTCTAGGCAGTTGTTTTGTGGGTCGAGTCTTTTGTTTCTCTTATTTAATTTTTGTCATTTGCTGTTTTGTGTGTTTGAAAGTTTGTGTTTTCATTTTATCTTCTTTTGTACCTGATGCTCGGGGACGAGCATGTCCTTAGTTTGGGGGTATTTGATAATCCGAGGATTATACTAGTTTATTTAAGCTTTTAGGCCGGATTTTAGATACTTCTTAATCTATTTTTGCCTGAATTGCTACTTAATTCCTTATATTTCGTGTTTCAAGTTAAAATGGAAATTTTGAGCGAATAAAGGCAGATTTGGAGTTTTTGGACTTAGAAGCACGCGGAGGGCAATTTTGGAATTTCAAAATTCTTCAGGAAGCTTCGCCGCCGCGAAATGGGCCAGTGACGCACCAGATTCATCTCTTTTGTTGCCGCGGCGAGATTCCTTCTTCGCCGCGGTGAAGTCTGCGTACTCCACTTTTTGTAAAACGCACGGTTTCGTTTTTTGGCTGAGTTGTAATATTTTGGGCGAGGTATAAAAGAAATACTTAGTCTTTTTGTTTAGGGCATTCGTGGAGAGATAGGGAGAGTTTTTACATTATTTTTAGATTCATTTTTTAGTGATTTTGGATTAACAAAGTTGGAAGATTCGAGGAAACCAGTGGATTCATCAATTTGAGGAGATTCTTTTCCTTTTCTTTTGTTTCCATTATGTTGAACCTGGAGTTTTTCATTTAGAATAACACTTGGTTATGTTAGTTCAATGAAATGAATGGCCTTTAGTGCATGGTTCAAGTTGCTTGAACTTTTGGCATTGGTTTGAATGGCATATTGTATTTAGTCATTGAATTATGAGTTTTGAAACTTATGACTTTAGAAAAGTGATGGCAAGAATTGCATATTAAATTGTTGCAATAGTGTAGTATTGATGATAGTAAAAGATGGGTGATTATATTATAATATTACAATATGCCACAATAAATTGTCAAGCTTGTATGCTTGAAATTAGAAAGAGCATTCAAAGAATGGCTTGGCTAAATGAGTATATTGTTGTTTCTTGTTTTGAGATTAGTTATAAACAACATGTAATAAGTGATTTTATTGTATAAAGAATAGAAAAGCTTTCCCAAGTATAAATATCAAAGAAACATCAAAGAAATGGAAGTTTAGTTTATGTATTAAATACATGACCATTTTAGAAATTGATTGGTATGAGTATAGTTTTCATGCCTTATTATATATTACAAGCTATAGAATTGTGCTAGAAGATCTTGAGAATATGCTGTATTGGCCAACAGTTTAGTTAAGAATGTTAGAAAGAAATTAGAATTTAGCCAAAGTATATATGTTGTGCCATATGTTAGATTGAATTTACAATGATTAATATGGCAATATAGATTAATGTATAGAATGTAGCCAAAAGAAAAGAAGAAAGAAGGGCATGTATAACAATTGAAGTTGATGGTCATGTAAGAGAATGCAAATGTATGGCATTAAGATTTGTATTTAGAAAGTTGTACAAGGCATGTTTGTTACATTAGAAAAATATTAGAGAGTTGTTTAATGACATGGTTATGTGACATATAAGTTTGAGAAAATGTAGTAGCATAATTGGCCAAGTTAGTAGACTTAATACCTATATTGTGGCATAGCTTTTTATAGAAGAAATTAGATTGCCCAAAATGTAGAATTCATTCCCTAGTTGAATTGTGTCGTTTTAATAACTCACTAACAGAATTATAGAAGAGTAGAATTTGTGAGAGATAATGTACTTGTGTACGTGTACATTTTACATAGCATGATAGAATTGAAGAATTACATAATTATGTAGAAATTATAGAATCGCGTACGTACACACGATGTATAAAATTCAAAAATAAAGAATAAAATAGAAAATGTTTAAGTTAAGCGTGTTATTAGAATAGAACTTTGGGCTTTCTAGAAAAAGTATAGAAATAAAAGCCTTAGAATTGATAGAATACATGCTAGAGTTAGACACGTATTTTGGGATCATGCATAGACAGCATATAAATGCATGACATAGCATAGCATATATTTCAGAAATTCTAAAATTATTGGAAAATGTCTAGCTAGTTATTTTGCAGATTTACAGAGCGTGTTTTCAGAGGGCTGTTGCGATAAGGAACTTGTGAGCATTCGCTGCATTAGCTAGTGGCGACAGAGATGCAGAAGTTTCCCACATGCACGTCGCCATCAGTGAGCGGCCTCATAATAGAAAATAGAATTGTACAGTCTGCTAGAAATGCATGTGGATGAGGACTATGCTCACACAGCCAGGGTTCCAAATCCATGCCTCAGCCTAGTCTGATCGGCAAATCAGAACAGAATACAGAAAAAATTTCAGAAAAAGAAAGAAAAATAGAATAAGAAATAGAAAACAGAAAGAAAGAAAAATAGAATAAGAAATAGAAAACCGAAAGAATTTCAGAAAGAAAGAGAGATAATTGGTTGTATTAATATGTTGAGTATTTGCCTTGAAATGAGTCGAAATTAGAAGGTTTTTGTTGTCACAGGGTTCACCAGGGCGAAGAGGTGTTGAAGCCACGGAGAAGCTGCTGGACAGTTTCGCCACGGCGAAGGAAGCTTCTTCGCCGCGGCGACGTGCCGGTTGAAAAGTTTATAGAGTTTTAGATATTTTTTCCCTTAGGTGCTATTTGACCATTTTACCCCTAATTAGCAGGAAAAGTGGGGAGTAAAATGTAAGGAAATTTCATGGAGAATATGTTAGTATGGGGGTGTGTTTGTAAGGAATCAAAGGATATGGATGGAATTTCTAAGAAAGAGCAAGGGCAAAATGGGAAGAATGAGTTTGNATAATATTACAATATGCCACAATAAATTGTCAAGCTTGTATGCTTGAAATTAGAAAGAGCATTCAAAGAATGGCTTGGCTAAATGAGTATATTGTTGTTTCTTGTTTTGAGATTAGTTATAAACAACATGTAATAAGTGATTTTATTGTATAAAGAATAGAAAAGCTTTCCCAAGTATAAATATCAAAGAAACATCAAAGAAATGGAAGTTTAGTTTATGTATTAAATACATGACCATTTTAGAAATTGATTGGTATGAGTATAGTTTTCATGCCTTATTATATATTACAAGCTATAGAATTGTGCTAGAAGATCTTGAGAATATGNAGGGTTTACTTACTGAGCATTGTTTTGTGCTCATCCCGTTGTTCCCTATGTTTTTGCAGGTTCTAGATGAGGACACGGTCGGATGGACATCGGCACACGAAGAGAAATGGCTACACTGTCCACCCTATTTTAATAGTTTTGCATATGATACAAATCTTGTATATATTTGTATAAAGAATACATATGTTTAATAAAAGAAAATTTTGGGCCCAACTTTTTATGTTATTTTACATGTACTTTTACTATGCATATTTTTATGAGAATGGAGTCGTTACATGGTTTCTCTGGTTTTCATCTCAAATAGCTCATAATCACAGAATAGCATCTTGATCTTTGATTCCTTCACTTGGCTTGTTCTTTCATGAGTTGTTTGAAGAATTTCCCACGCATCTTTGGCCATTTCACATGACGAAATGCTTCCAAACTCTATAGAATCAAGAGAATGTTCGAGTAGGTATCCTAGAGCAAATCGATTATTGTAGAATTGACTCTTTGTAATAATGTTTATGAATCAATAAAAGGTGTTTTCTACTATATCATGTAAATCATAATTGTATGTATTGATATATGTCCTTAGAATGGTAGAATAGTGACGAAGGTATCAAGTGTTTCAAATCTTGATAGTGAGAACCCTATGATGCCATTCTAGAAATGTTAGTAACCCTAGTATTATTCTGACCAAGGACACAGATAATACGATAAGGCTATCATAGTGTTGAACAACCTTGTCAAAAGATAATGACTGATTTCACTTGTCAACGTTGTTTGCCGACAACCTGGTGCAACACATAGGTGCTTGCTGTAAGCAATTTCACTGTACTAACCCACCAGAGGATTCCATATAGATGGTAACCCCAATGTCAATGGAACAAATCCTCTAATGAATGGTGGTGTATGTGATCCTTAGACTTGAGATCACCGGAGCGCCTTATGCACCGATTGGTGTAGTTTGACACTAGCCCCAACGTAGTTCTATTTAGAGTTATCAATATGGTAGTGATTGGCTACATCGAGGAGTGTATCAAGACTATGGTAGATCAACAAAGGATTTATCACTCCCAGGTACAGGAGAAGTTATCTCACAACGCGATTCAGTGTATGACAATGACACTAAAGCTATGGCTACAGTGGGATTGAGTTGTTGCTTAATCCAATTTATTATTTTGGTCATTGGTCTAGTAATTGAATACAAAGATATCGAGAATAATTGAGGTTGACACTATTTCTATACCTCAGCCTCGATGCGATAACAGATGATGAAAGGATTTGATTGCACGGTAACCATATCATTGATAGGTAGTTGTTTCGTTGAATCCGAATTTATCGAGTGGCCATGATGCCTTGTTTGGGGCCATTCGTGGTCTGTTTGTAGTGAGACAATTGATTGGTGTTGATCATGATACTACTCACTGTTGATATGATAAGAAGCCTACAAGTCACACACTTAGAAGATTGTTTAAGGATGGTAAATTTTGGAAGGGTATATTCATCATTTAGACAAATGGGCATATTGGTAATTTTGCTATGTAATTAAATTTATTAAGGTTGTAGCCTATGTCTAATTTTATTATTGGAGTAATTTAGTAAAATTATAAATTTAATAATTAGAGTTAATATTAATATTTAACTAAATAATTAAATAGGGACTGATATGCAATTCCACATAAGTTTGGGTTGTTGCTAAACTTTGGGGGTGGAATGGAAAATTGTTTCATTATTTAAAGAAAGCAAATTTAGGTTTTACATAAAATTTTTCATTGTGTGGCCGTGGGAGGTCTTTGAAGAAAAAAATTTCTCTTCTTTTCTCTACACCTTCTTCCAAGTTTCTTGATTCCTTAAAGCCAAGAATTAATTCTAGCAAAATTAATTCTTGGTTATTGCTGTATTGTCTTCATGTGGACGACATGAGTTCGATTCCATTCTCGAATCAGTAGCGAGATCGCATTCAGGGATATTGATGGAGCCTCCAATCACAAGTATAATTGAATCCTTGTATGGATTTACATTATTTCAATTTAAGCATGTAATATATATATATATATTAAACCCCGATCTTGGCAAAATCAGGGTAATTGATGGGCAAAAAATTTTGTTTTTCTACAGCCTTTGTTCATTGATTTACTAATAAAGAACAAAACAAAATGTTAAGTGCTTTATCATTTAAACTCAATTTCTTTTCATCCTTGGTTGTATAATGTTCTACCTCTTTAGGAAGACTCATTGAGGGATTCATCGGAGCAAAGTTTCCTTGCTCAACTATTTTCCACAAGTTATAATCTATAGATCTAATGTGGAGTCTCATTTTAATTCTCCATTGTGTGTAGTTTACACCACAAAATAAAGGGAGGCGGGGGGTGGGTGGGGGGCGTTTGTCTTGTAGTACAACGACCTTCATTAAAGAGAGGTGTTGATGTACTAGCCATATCTAGATTGATTCGCTCTTGAAACCGTTAGGTTTTCAACACAACAGCCCAAGCTCTAATATGAATCCTAAAACCCTATATGGCAAATATTCATAGAGGGGGGTAAATAGGAATATATAAAAATAATTGCAGAATAAAAACTTTCAACAACACAATGACTAGTAATGAGTTTAACTAATCAATGAGTAATAAATATGCAAGGAATAATAAATGAGTTCAGGGAAGAGAAATGCTCAAAGATTTATGGTGGTTCGGAGCTATATCCACAAGCCTCTTAAATTAACTTCTTCAAGGCAACCTCCTTGAAGTTCCACTAGATTCTTATTTTACCAAATACACTAGTTTTACAGGATTTCGCCGTTAGATTTACAGGATTTCACCCTTAGTGTTACAGGATTTTGCCCTTAAAGATTGATACAAAGGATTGTGAAAGATTGCCTCTAAGCTAGGCTGATACACTCAATGTTTTACAAGGTTTTTCTCTCTAAGTATGGAAGGTTGAGTACAAAGAGAATGAGGGAAGATCAATGTTGAACTATGAGTATGGCAATACATTTTTTGTGTTTTTTCCCCTACTTCTTCTTTAAAGTGAGCTTTTATAATCTGATTTAAAGATAGAGCTATTTCTAGTTGTTGTTTCATTTAATGCATAGTAGAACCCAGTGGAATGGCGTTCCATTATCACGCACGACTGTTTCGAACACCAACGGTCATAAAATTTGAAATCTAGATATGGGAATATTCATTCCCCTGTCGCAAATAGGTGTTACTTATTTTTTTTATGTGTAAGCTATATATCATTGGAAATTTCTTTCAATGAGCTTTCTAACGCATTTTATGGAGTTGAATTTGGAGTTCTCTAGAGAAAGTTATAGCCCAATCTTTGCAGCATGTCCATATTTTCTAGAATGATGAACGGCTTGGAGGAACGGTGTTGTTCATGCATGGAACGGCTTGGGGACTTGATGAACGATCATTCTTTCATGATGAACGGTCATTCCGCTCTAAATCTCCAACTTTCTAAAATTTATTAGAACTATGAATGAGTTTATGGAACGAGGTTGTTCATACCTATAATGGCTTGAGAATAGATGAACGACCTTTCATTCTCTTGGAATAGGCGTTCCTCCATGATTCCATCTGATTTAGGAAAAGTCATAAACATAGAAGTGATTCCATCTAATTTAGGCAAAGTCATAAACATAAAAGGTTTATGCTCTGAATTATCTTTCCAACACCACAAGAATGATGTAATTCTGATATTTGTAGCAAACGTTATACATGAAATACCAAAGAGATGTTCTGGATCTTGATTCTGCCAGACCATCAACTTGTGTCGCAATTTCCTCCTTGCTTATGGCTTATTTGGGCAACATTATGAACATAAACATTTTATTCCCATGAATTATCTTTCCAACTACACCAGCATCACACCATTATGATCTTTCTAGCCAAAGTTATCCCTAAACTAGTGAAAGATAGTTCTGGATGTTGATTATACTAGATTGTAAGCTTTTATCTCGATTTACTCCTCAATACCGACTGATCTAGGTGAACTGATGTACATAAAAATTTTAGACCTTTGAGTTAACTTTCGAACGACGAAGAATCACCTGATTTGTAGCTCTATAGCCAATGATATCTTCAAATTACCGAAGAGAGTTCTAGAGGATAACTTTGAGATTAAAACCCACATTTTCTTTTTTGGTCATGACTTATGTCATGCCTTAGAGTTTTGTTAGTCCTTATAAAATTATTTTGCTTGGTTTGGCACATCAAAACACACAAGGGTCCAACAACAGTGATCTGGTCATTTTCGACTAGAGATCTAGCTGGAAACGACCATATATACGCATGGCCAGCCAGATCTGGCTGGTCATATGCTGTTACGACTCCAGCAGTCTGCGACTAGCGGTGATGGCTAACCGTCGGCGGTGGCATCCAGATTCAACCACCAATCTTGGGTAATGTTGTTCAAGTTTAAGGGTATTTATGTCTTAAAAAATTTGTATATAAAGATAAAATAGTCCATGAATATATTTGTAAATTGTTTTCAAAATAAAGGCATTATTGTTGAAAAAATTTAATAGTTAAGGATACAATTGTAACAAAAATAAGATTACCAAGTAATCTTGAAATACCTAAGAAAATGGAGGTAATGAGATTACCTCCTATATAACCAGCAGTAATTACTATTGGTTTTGAAAGATTAAAGAAATCTTATATTACTTGACAATCAATTAATATAAGATGACATTACCTCAGCAATGGGGGATGACCCCCAACCAAACACCACCTAATTGTAAAATTCTATAAAAAAGTCTGAATGGCAATGTGTTTCTCCTCGCTTTTAGAAGTGAACTTGTTGTCAAGGAAGATTGTCTAATTTGAAACTAATCTGAACAACTTCAAAAGAAGATCGTATTCGCCAATCAATCTTGACAGTTGATGTGTGTTTCCTACAACATGCAATATGTAGCAAGTATACTAGTCGCACAAGTAATAGAGTGATGAGTGAGTATCGTTCCCACAAGGATTGTTGCTAAGCACTAAGTTTTCTACCGTTTTCAAGTTGAAGAAATCGAATTCTTTTGGATTTAAGGGAGCAATTTAAACTATAACTAAAACAAAATTTACTTAATTAAAGTTAAACTATGAAAGCAAGATTTAGAATAGGATAAAATCAATTCAAACAAACAGGTAGGGTTTTGACTTCATTCGGACTCTATGGGTTAAACTTTAAGAATTAAACTAAATTCATATTCTCATGCATTGATTGTAAATCGAACTCTCTAAAGTGTCCAACATACCTTCTCAGGCTATGTTGTCCTACTCTTCCCTATTAACCTTCCGCACCCAACAAAATGAAAGTTAATAAATCTAAGTTCATTAAGCACAAGAATCCTAGATTGATTTCATCAGTTCTTGAATCTATCTCTAGCATCCAATATTACAATGGTGATTACCCAAGAAGCTTAACATGAATTATCTCTCAATCTCATCATGTTCATCACATATAAACAATAAATACAGAATAATCACACAATCAAAGCAAAATCATATGAAATTAATAATCATCAACTCTCTAACCCATTAGAATCCGAACTATATCAAAACCCTAACCCTAAATAGGTTAGTTCATGGCTAAATCAATAAAACAATTAAAGAAACGAAAAACTCTAAGTTCAACATCATGGAAACAAAAGAAAAGGAAAAGAATCTTCCCAATTGATGAATCCACTGATTTCACCTCGAATCTTCACACTTTGTTAATCCAAAAATCACTCAAAAATCAATCTAAGATAATGTAAAAACTCTTGTCTGTCTCTCCACGAACACCCTAAACAAAAAGATTAAGTCCTTCTTTTATACCTCGCCCAAAATCTTAAAACTTAGCCTAAAAACGAAACTGTGCATTTTACAAAAAGTGGAGTACGCAGACTTCGCCGCGGCGAAGAAGAAATTTCGTCGCGACGACAAAAGAGCTGAATCTGGTGCGTCACTTGCCCATTTCGCCACGGCGAAGCTTCCTGAAGAATTCTGAAATTCCAGAATTGCCCTCTGCTTGCTTCTGAGTCCAAAAACTCCAAATCTGCCTTTATTCACTCAAAATTTCCATTTTAACCTGAAACATGAAATGTAAGGAATTAAGTAGCAATTCAGGCAAAAATAGACTAAGAAGTATCTAAAATCCGGCCTAAAAGCTTAAATAAACTAGCATAATCCTCGGATTATCAACAGTTAAAGTTTCCACTTTCAAAAGAAAAAGGAATTTATTCAAGGTACACCATCTGCTGATTGAGAGGAAAATGTTAGAGTAGGTGCCCTATAACAAATTAATGTAAAATTAACTCTTTGTAATGTTTATTGATCAATAAAAGGCATATTCTTCTATATAGTGTAAATCATAATTATATGTATTGATGTATGTCCTTAGGATGGTAGAACCGTGACGAGGGTATCAAGTGTTTCAAATCTTGATAGTGAGAACCCTATGATCACATATGGTGGCCATTCTAGAAATGTCTGTAGCCCTAGTATTATTCTGATCAAGGACATAAATAATACGGTAAGGCTATCATAGTGTTGAACGACCTTGTCGAACAACAATGACTGATCTCACTTGTCAAGTTTGTTTGTAGATAACCTAGTGCAACGCATGGGTACTTACAGTAGGCAAGTTCACTGGACAGACCACCAAAGGATTCCATATGGATGGTAATCCTAGTGTCTATGGAATAAATCCTCTAACGAATGGTGGTTTGTGATCCTTATACTTGAGATCACCGGAGCGCAATGGGCACCGATTGGAGTAGTTTAACACTAGCCCAATGTAGTTCTATTCAAAATTATTCGAATGGTAGTGATTGACTACATCGAGGAGTATATCAAGATAATGGTGGATCAACAAAGGATTCATCACTCCCAAGTATGGGAGAAGTTATCTCACTATGCAATTTAGTAAATGGCAATGACACTAAATTTGTGGCCATAATGGGATTGAGTTGTTGCTCAATCCAATTTATTATTTCGATCATTGGTCTAGTAACTGAATACAAAGATATCAAGGATATCTGAGGTTGACACAATTTTTATACCTCAACCTTGATAGGATAACGTATGATGAAATGATTTGATTACACAGTAAACATATCGTTGATAGGTAGCTATTTCGCTTAATCCGAATCTATCGGGTAGCCATGATGTCTTACTAGGAGCCAATCTTGGTCTGTGTGTGGTGAGATGATTAATTGGTGTTAATCACGATACTACTCATGCTAATATGATAAGGAGCCCATGGGTCACACACTTAGAAGATTAATTTTAATTTTGTGGAATGAGTTTTAAAAATATTGGATGAATTATGTTTTGTGAAAACACCCTACTTTGGTGGCTGTAGACGTGGGTTGTGTGTGATTGCCCTTGGCTATGCGTGGCCACGCACAACCCTGGGGCAACTTGACCCTTTGCCTTGCTACGAGTGCAGCTTGCCCTCCTATTGAGCATTGGCGCGTGTGGCAGATTTTCAACAGTGCATTGCCACATGTTACTACCCCTAGTTACGCGTTATTGCGTGTCACCAGGTAATCATCAGGGCCCTTGGTCGTGCCTTCATGGCTAGTCCTTTTTAGAAGTGTGCACTTCACAGCACACTACCCTTAGTGCTTGGCGCCTATGCGCGCGACTGACCCAGTTGTCATGCGCTTGCACGCAATGCTGCCCTGCTGCTGCACACCAACAATTATCCCCTGCCACGCGCTTGTGCATGTGGCAATGACTTGCCATGGCAAGCCAGCGTGGGCCTAGTAGGAGTGGCCCGTTCAAGGCCAATTGGGCTTAAATGGTTATTGCCATCGATAAGATAATCTCACAAGCTTTCATGTGGGAATTAGAGGGTTGAAAACGGATTATCCCGTTGCCTTGAAAGAAGGGTATTTTAGAGTTTGGAATAAAGCATTTTGAACTTTTACACGTAGCCACCAGTAAATTAATAAGTTGTCGCTATTCGGGACTGTACAGTTAATTTAAAAATGGATAGGGACTAAACTATAAATTTTATAAAGTTTAGGGACCAATAGAAACTTTACAAAATTAAAGGGGTAAAGTGAAATTTACCCTATAATTCAAACATGGTAAATTTGAATTTATGTATTATATGATTGGTGTCTATAATGCATGGTGTTCGGTACTAGGCCATAGACCTTAGGTTTTATTATTTGGATTTATATTTTAAATAGGGTATGCATGTTCTGCCTTCTCACTCTCTCAATGTAATTCTCTTCTCATCTAAATCCCCTCGAATGTAACTTGAGATTTCATTAAATTTATTTGTAAAGTAGAATAGGTTTTGAAGACGAGGTGAAGGCGTGACGAATCCCGAAGATGTTTCAATCTTTGTAATCGAATAATAAACCTAGGTGACTTACTAATTTCCCTTAAGCTCAGGGAAAATGGTGTTAGAATGGCCATGTACCAGCACAAGTTTGTTATGTATCTTATTTGTAGAAGTATGCTAAGGTTGAATGCCTCGACGATCACATGCTAAATAAGATAATAAATTGGTGAGATTGTTTAAAGCATAAACCCCTTATAAAAGATATTAAGTCAAAAATAAATCAAGCCTTCCATCCCATGAGATTAATCAAACCATCGTTCGTCGTGGTCTCACTTGCCCCCATAGGGAGCCACTTCTACCTTTTGGAGGTTAATCATCATTGGAGTTTTTCTTTAATGGTGATGGGTTATTACTTAACTAGGCATACTTTGCTAGATTCGCCTCCGTGAAAGGTTGGTAATTACAACTAGAGGCATGGTAGAGTAGTGCATATTAAAGTTGCATGAGTGAGCATGTAGTGTCCAAACTCACTTATCTGAAAGTTGCACTTAAGTCCAATTGGTTGGTGCCATTGGGTTGTGTAATTGGCTTGTCTGCTTTACTTTCATTTGAGTTTAATAAGTTTCGTGCTATTAAATGGTGTAAGCTAAAGTTTGTGGCCTACCTACTTATCCTAGTTTGATCTACTTGCCCCCGTGAGAGGTCAAATTAGGAATGAATGGATTTCGGCCTACTAGGAAGACCGTCAGACCCCCGAGTTTAATAGTGAGGGCTATTAACTTGAATAAAAATAATATGAGCATATTAATTAATGAAAGGCCTTATTAATATATTATTAACTCTGTTTTATTTGTACTTGTAGATTTACATTATGACTATCAATAATCTATCACTGCGATCGATCCTTGAAAAGTAAAGCAGGTTTGATGGTACAAACTTTATTGTCTGGTATAGAAATCTTCGGATTGTACTCAAGTAAGAAAAGAAGTTGTACATCTTGATGAACCTATTATGGAAGCGCCTAAACCCGAAGCTACTCACGAAGCTATAGATGCTTATAGAAGGTATCTGGACGATGTTGATATTGTATAGTGTATTACACTTGCATTTGTTGGCACTTGATCTGTAAGAGCAACATGAGAATTTAGTGTTAGTATGTGTTAGTGTATGCCCTAGAAACCATTCAAGTTGTCGGTTTCATAGCATTTTGTCTTGTATCAATATATCATAAATAATAGATAAAGGAGTTGTTAAAGTAGATGCCCTAGAGCCAATCAATTACTGTAGAATTGACTCTTTGTAATAATATTCATTGATCAATAAAAGGCATTTTATACTATATCGCGTAAATCATCATTGTATTGATATATGTCCTTAGAATGGTAGAACCGTGACGAGGGTATCAAGTGTTTCAAATCTTGATATTGAGAACCCTATGAGCACATATGGTGGCCATTCTAAAAACGTCCGTAGCTCTAGTATTCTTCTGAAGTAAGGGCACAGATAATACAATAAGGCTATCATAGTGTTGAACGACCCTGTCGAAAGGTAGTGACTGATCTCACTTGTCAAGGTTGTTTGGTGACAACCTGGTGCAACACATGGGTGCTTGTTGTAGGCAAGTTCACTGGACTGACCTACCAGAGGATTCCATATGGATGGTAACCCTAGTGTCTATGGAACAAATCCTCTAACGAATGGTGGTGCATGTGATCCTTAGACTTGAGATCAATGAAGCGCCTTGTGCACCTATTAGTATAGTTTGACACTAGCCTAACGCAGTTTTATTCAGAGCTATCAATACAGTGGTGATTGGCTGCATCAAGGAGTGTATCAAGACTATGGTGGATAGACAGAGGATTCATCACTCCGGGGTACGGGAGAAGTTATCTCACAGCGTAATTCAGTAAATGGCAATGACACTAAAACTATGGCCACAGTGGGATTGAGTTGTTGCTCTATCCAATTGATAATACAAGTCATTGGTCCAGTAATTGAATACACAAAATTGAGAGTAACCGAAGGTTGACACTATTTCTATGCCTTGGTCTCGTTGAGATAATGGATGATGAAAGGATCAAATTGTATGGTAACCGTATCATTGACAGGTAGCTACTTTGCTGAATCTGAAGATATCAGGTGGCCATGATGCCTTGTTAGGGGCCAATCTTGGTCTGTATATAGTGAGACGATTAATTGGTGTTAATCACGATACTATACATTGCCGGTAAGATGAGGAGCCTATGGGTCACACACATAGAAGATAATTTAAGAGCTAGGAAGTAAGAAGGGCGTTTTCTTCTTTTTAGGCGAAAGGGTATTTTGGTAATTTCACAGTGCAATTAAATTTGCTGAGGTCGTAGCCTTTATTTAATTTGTTAGAAAAATTAAATAAGTGAGATTACATTTAAATATGTGTTCACATATATTTAAATAAATTATCATTATTGTTAAATGTTAATATATTAAATATATATTAATTGATTTTAATTGAGATAATGATAAACAAAAATTAAAATATCTAAATGGGAGTGTTTGGAAACAAGGGGAGTTTGGGTTGGAGCCCAAGCCTATTCCATAAGGGAATAGGGCAATCAAACTTGCACTATAAAAGAAAAGGTTTAATTGAGAGAGAAGAAGATTTTTTCATTATTTCATTTCATTCATTGAAATTAAAAACTCCAACCCCTTGAAATAAACACTCACGCCAGATTTGGGTTTTTGCCTAAAATCAAATTCCTTTGATTTCTTCTTCTTTGTTTCTTAAAGACTAAAGAGGATCTAGCAAATCCCTCTTTAGTTCCTTGTGATTATCTTTGTGTGGACTACATTGGTTCGATTCTACACTTGGGTTGGTAGCAAAATACGTTCAAAGACAAAGTTGGAGGAGCCTCCAAACGTGCGTATGATTTCTTAAACTCTAAACTGATTTTCTGCAGATTCTTATTTTGATATAAACTGTAAATTTGTACCTGATCTTGGTTCTTTGGAACGATCCGTGTTGTTATTAATTTTTTGTTTTCCGCTACGTCAGTGGATCGTTTCCTAATAGGAGTTCTTCAATTCATATATATAAATTGCTTCCTTTATATAGTATTGCATTTAAAATAAAGAATGTGTATGAATTGTCTAAATGATTCATTTAATCGGTAAATGAATTTATCAAAAGGTTCCCTACAAAAGCAATATTATTTGGGCAACTATATTGCATAGTAGGCATACTGGATGCTTCCGAAAGATATCATGAGTTGATTTAAGTACGAATGATGATGATGGTCATGTCATTGGGGCATTAGTATGGATTAGTAGTTGGTGATATGTATTTCGAACATGACCGAATAACGACAAATCACTTGGAAATGCATGTAGTAAATGATTTATTGTTTGGTTATATCAGTGCATGATGTAGTCCTTTGACCTGAGACATTGTGGTCGGATCCGATATGGATGTGTAGGTTCATATGGTGTATAACTATGAGACTAGTCATGTTTCGTATGATAAAGCCTATTTGGTCATGCGTTGTTCATATGCAAAAACGAACGATGATCAAGACGAGATCCATTGACTCGAAAATATAGGATCAAGAGTACCGCTGACTCCATCCGGATCCGGGTTTCTGGACAAATGTCGATAAATGTCGGAAACTAAAATCTCTGGCCAGAGTATATTAAGTCACATGAAAGTAAGTTCATGACGACAAGTTCCAGACATATTGATCGACGATTCGGTAGGAAATCGAGTTTAGGATTTTGACATTCCTTGAATTCGCACTCAATCATGATATATCAATGGAGGGACATTTTGCTAGATGTTTATCATAGTTGTTAGGCCTCCGGACAGGTTTTTGGACTCATCTGGAACTGGCTCACGGCTAATCCAAGGTGGACCTACATGGTCACACCAATAGCCTTGAGAAATTAGAAAAGGATAAGAGAGAGAAATTATTATCCGAAGAGGGCTAGCACCTTCCGAGGGTAATGACAGGATTTATATGGTAATTGTTACATAGAAAATTATTTGTGACATTTTAAAGATTAAAATGGTCAATCAATGATTAACTATATTTAATTATTATATCTTAAAGCATTAAGATAAATGAGATGATCTAAAATGACCTTTAAATAGTTAAAAGGCAAAAAGGTAAACTTACGGGTTGTTATTGTAAACTAGTGTAGTTTACGTGGGCCCTTAAATAATATTGATTATTCAAAGGCCAAATTAATAAATGCTTGGGTTCTTTTTAGAATAAGATTTTATTAGGGCATGCAAGTGAAAAAGAAGTAATTACAAAATGACCCATGTATATATAGATGCAAATGGTTGCATTTTAGGAAAAAGTTGTTCATTGTTCACTCAAAACAAAAACACAAGCTCTCTCTTAGGTTTGGCCACCCTCTCTTTCTCTCAAGGTGGTGTTAAAGAGTGGAGGGTTCATAGTTTCGAATCTTGGCTTCGTCAAACCTAAGCTCTAGGAGAAGGTATAATATTCATTTGTGCTTTATTTAAAGTTCTTTGAATCCTTTCATCCATATCTTAGCTTGCATGTCTTGTTTACATGCTTTCCATCATTTTTTTGCCACCTCTTCATGGGTCTTTTGAAATGGTATCAGAGCTAAAAGCTACTTGCATGTCCAATTTATAAGCAAAAATGACATTTTCCAAGTGTTCTTGTGTTCATCATGTATGAAAGTGACATGCATGTTCTTGTTTTGGCTTAGTAATAAGATAATGAAATGTTTATTGTTTTTCCTTGGAATGAGATTCAGCCATGGCATAAAATGTATAAAGATGTTTTTTATTTTGTAATTTGAAGCATGCAAGAATCATTATATGTTTAATTTATATATATACTATTTATGGTGACAAAAGTGTTCCTGCATGCCTTGATTAGTGCATAGAATTATTCTTGCTAAATTCGACCATGCATGTTTTTTTGTTCATTTGATTCTTGTTTTATTCAAATGAGTGTGTAATGTGTTTTGGAAGTTGTTCCATAAAGGGTCTAAATGTATGCTTGGATGATGGTTATTGCATGAGATGTATTAAGAAATAATCATGCATGTTCATTTCTAATGAGAATGCAAAATGTCATATTTAACCCCCTTAATGTTTAGTCTTTTATACGTATTTGTTGCCTAATTGTACTCATTATTACTTTATTTTGGTTTAGGAAGCAAATGGAGGTGTTAATTGAAAAACGGAATTAATTAGGTGAATTCGGACAGTTTCGCCACTGCTTCGTAATCTGGGCATAATTCTCTCATCCGAGCTCCGATTGAGATGATTCAAAATTCTGTGGAACGCTAAGAAAGATATCTACAACTTTCATGTTTTTAGTTTGGAGAGATACTCGATGCATCAAGGTTTTAATCGAGCTTGAAGTTGACGCACCTGCACTGCCAACGTTCTGGAACATTCTGTCTGTCATGCAATTCAAATAGGCAGATTATTACAAGAAGTTTCGAAGACCTATTGCACGCAAATTACAGCTGGAAAACACCACTTTCCTATTTTATTTTAGGACTTTATTATTTTATTTCCAATTAATCAGATTAGGATAAATGTTACTTTAGGATATTAGAATATTTTGAGGAGATTGAGTAGAATTAGAATTCGAATTTAGATATTTTTAAAAGAGAGATCAGATTAGGGATTACAAGATATATATCACACACGCCTCTCTCTCTTCTCTCTCTAGTGGATTTTCGTTTTTCCTTTGAAT